>NW_027271392.1:237500-363217 GCF_040938485.1 Diadema antillarum | reverse complement strand
GACTCTTTTTGCCGTTCGGATGTTTTGAGTACACTGCGCACATCCTGCTTATATTCAGAATGCCAACCAGGAATCACGCTGAATTACAGTATTTTGTCGGCTCCGGGGTTTTTGAACAATGTTTCACACTATATACCTCTTTAATTATGGTTAAAAGAAATCTTAGAAAAATATCTTATTTCTTGATCACCCTTTCATGTCGATTTCAAAAGCAGTTTGCTCACCCTTGAATTACCATTTTGTTTGTTTGTTTGTTTGTTTTCTTTTCTTTTTTTAAAACAGCGGATGGGGGGGGGGGGAAGAAGCATGGCGCCCCCCCCCCCCCCCCACACACACACACACTTAAAAGGGATCAAATATACCACTATGTTGCATGTAATATAAAGTATGAGGGAAGTGGCAGCAAAAATATGAAGACTTTTTGTTCTTGTTTTTGTTTGTTTGTTTGTTTATGTTTTTGTGGGTTTTTTTTTTTTGCTTGTCAGCCAACTTTTGGCGGAAAATCAGACCTTAAAAGAATGAAAAATTATTGTTGTTGTTTCTCTTATCTTTTGATTTTCTTTCTTCTTGACTGACAGGTGATTTTGACCCTCCCCCCCCCCCCCCTCCTTTAAGAATGTCCAAATATATTCAGTAAATGGTAATATGGATCTCCATTGCTTTGTATGTAATAACGTACCGGTATTATCTTCCTGTAGGTATTGTATTTTTTCTATATGTATTTTTCTAGCCCTATACTATTTGACGTTGTCAACGTCTGGGCCATACCTTATGTCGGTATTACTGTCTTCGCGAGCGAGCGAAGTGAGCGAGCGCTTGAGAAAATTATGTATACATTATCCTACAAGATATAATACTGTTCAGCTCTCTTACCTGTCTGGAGACGGGCGTACGAACGTCATGCAATATGCCAAAATTGATACGATCACATTTACGCTTCCTCCAATTTTTCCCCCTCAAATTTCGGGGGGGGGGGGGGGGATGATTGTACAGGTCATCGCCCCTCCTCCATTTTTTTTTTTTTGGGGGGGGGGGGGGGGGAGGGGGGGGATTCATCCCCCCATCCCCCGGGATATACGCCCATGTTCTAGACATAATATATATAACATACATCGAATGTCAAACTCCTTCTGAGCAATGATCAAACATATAATTTGACTGATCTATAAAAAAAAAATGTTTGTTTTGCAGTTTCTAGGCATGAAAGTTTCAGTACCGAATATACGCTCCCACTTCCCCCCCCCCCCTCTACACGTGGTGTCAAATAGATATACCGGTTATCATTGAAAAACCCACATCGATTTTACTAAGACTCAACTTGGCTATAAAAAAAAAAAATCAATATTTAGCATACGCCACCAGTTGTACTTTGCTTAATTTGAAAGTAAAACAAATAACCCGGAAGACAAACAAATATTTACATGTGGAAAATACGTTGCTCTTTTCCGTGCAGTCGTTGCTCAGAAATGATATCATCTATTGTGACATACATAAAGATTGATAAAGGAGCCCTTTAATGTTAGTAGGAGAAAATGAAATACTGCAATTTCGCTGTTTCAATTTGATACACTTATTGCATTGCAATTTCTTTTTTTAGATTCTTATAGTTACTTCGATTTCGTGGTATTTCAGTTCTTTACCAAAAGAAAGAAACAAAGGAAAAGGCTGAGCCAGTTGTTAGAAGTTTGAGTAGAACTAATGTACATAATGAGGCTAATGTTCAGGAATAGAGAGTGCATCGAGAGACTTGATTATATCTATTGAGACGTCATATTCATACATAATAAATCCCCTCATTTCAAAGACCTAGTTTTTAGACGAGCAATATATAATGTAACGGTTGACTGCAATTACAATGAGTTTTTGTTTAGAAAATATGATTGGTGACTGGGTTAGAGACTGTTACAATCGGTAATTGTCAACCCTTTTACGGCAGTCAGTCGTATGCAAATCCCTCACACAAACGACCTATATTCAGGGCAGATTCCTTTTTAGTGTTATTTCCTCTATAGTCAAATTTCTTGAAACCCTGACATAAATATGTGTAACTCTTACATGATGACAGTTAGTGTGATTCTATGAAAAAGCAAACAACTCCTGAACAGACTTAACATGAGCACTTTCAACTAATAAGCGAAATACCCAATCTTTGTTTGTTTTACAGGTGTACTTGGGTCTTGTGATAATCCTGATCATGTGTATCATGGTCATTGGGACTCGAGTGAAACCAACTTTGGGTCCAGGTTAATTCTCACCTGTGTAGAAGGTTATGTTATCAATGGCAGCGCGACACTGCAGTGTGTGGGACTACCTGGTTGGTCAACTTACTTTCCGGTTTGGAATGCTTCAGTCCCGTCCTGCTTGAGAGTCGGTATGTGGTAGAAAGGCATCTACCGCTTGCTATGGTTTTTAAATAACGTAAGAATATGTGACCGTGCACCTCAAAACGAACGTAAAGTCGCACACACTGATTTTGCGTGAGGACTGAAAATAAGTGAAATGGGTCAACCTAGCCAAACTTGACTTTTTCATATTTTCTGAAAGAGCGGGTCTTCTTTTACATTATGCTAAAATTTGGTATCTGAAAACGGGCAGGAAAGTGTGTTTTTTTAGCAATTTATCTCGAACATTTTTGGTAGAATAGTGTGATTAGGTGTGTCTTTAGAATCCCTTTTTCATTTCTGAAAAACCTTGTCCACACTCTTCACTTTCAACTCTAATAACATTTGAACGAATAGTGGTACTGCATTGAAAGTTGGCATTAATTATGGACAGAATGTGCTAATGAGGCATGCTTAATTTCACTTTAATCTGATAATTCCTTCATTGTTGTTACTCTGGTGGTTTACTTCCTGTTTTTTGTCCCATTCATCGCACAGCCAGCACGGTTTGGTAAAGATTAAGCGCTTGAATAGACACTGCACTTCAGAGCCTCTGTTCTCAATTCACACTTTTCCTGAGTTTGTGATTTCTTTCCAATATTTAGATAGGTTTGGAGAGTCCATTTGATTTGAGTTATACATGATTTTAAAGCTTAAAGTCTGCTCTCTCAGAATATGGTCTTAACTAAAAATTCATGTCTGGCGACTTTTTGTTTGTTTTGAGGTGCAGAGTCACATATAGTATTACAACAGCTGTTGAGAGAAGTTTAATGATAGAGGAATGAAGATTAGATATCAACATGTTCTACCATGTGGCAAGTTATGGCCCTGTGCAGGTACATATATGGGTGCACGTCACGAGACCGACACCCACGAGTCATACAGCCCAAGAGTCACACAGCCCATCAGTTCGACACTAAGCCAACAAGGCCCACGAGACCGACACATTACGCTCCGTGTTGTATCTGTCGAACTCGTGGGCTGTTTTCACTTAGTGTCGGTCTCATGGGCTTTATTTGCCTAGTGTCGAACTCATGGGCTGTATGACTCGTGAGCTGTATGACTGATGGACCTGTTTTCAATGTCGAACTCGTGGGCTGTATGACTCGTGGGTGTCGGTCTTCTGGGATGACCCCACATTATATAGGCCCTTTACAAGAAAAGGCAGACATTCATTACCATTGCTCCGTTTGGACCAGGCATGTGTATGTACTAACATTATGTCTTCCTTACATCTGAAGGTAATTGCAGTGAGATTTTCGTTCGAGGGAAATTTCTCGACTGAAAAAAAAAAATTACTTTGTATTGTTGGGAGGTCGAATCCTTCCATGTTCCCAAAGTACAAAATAAGGAAGTATGTATATTCTGCATTGATCGAAAGAAGACATTTCTTTCGAAATCATCAAACTGATTCAATTTATCTATGAGCTTTTGATCAGCACAGAAGATCGATACACTTGTTTTTCAAAACAGCCAAAAAATGATAAAACTGTCCTTCGATAGATATTGTTTCAAGCCAATTGTCTTGTGATTCATTCTCGAAATTAATTGATGTGTGGCGAATTTCTCTTTCGGGTCATAATGGTCACCAGCGAAGGTTGCATGGAAAAGACATATCTTTCGAAATCATGAACATGATGAAACTGACGCAATATATCAATCAGCTTTTGATCAGGAAAGAAACTTGGTACCCTTGTCTCGAAACATCTAGAGAATGACAAAGCTGTCATTTAATCATTGTTTCAAGCCAATTGTTTCGTGATCCATTCCGGAAAGTGATGTATGGCGTATTTCTCTCTCAGGTCATGGTCATGAGACAAACGTTGCATGAGAAAGGAATTCTTTTCATGAAATTGACGCAACTAATTAATCAGCTTTATATTAGCAAACTTGATAACCTTGTCTCGAAACATCCAGAGAATGACAAAGCTGTCCTTACATCATTGTATTTAATCAGGCCCATTGCTTCGAGTTTCATTTACGAAAGAGATTGATGTGTGAGGTATATCTCTTTCAGATCATAATGGTCATGAGACAAACGTTGCTTCCACCCTGGGAGCTCTTCTTTGTGTAATTAGCGCACTCTCAATAATATCCATTGCCTTCTGGAAACAACTACAAAAACGGTGAGTGGAAAAGTACCAAGCATAAAAAATAAAAGAGAAAACAATAACAAGAAACAATTGTACATATTATCTGGTTTAGAGGAAGATGAGTTTTAGAGCAGCATCCAATAACAGTAATAATTTATTGCACTTGATTAGATTGTATTCTCATAAAAATTATGTGTAACGTGTGTTTCAATGTCCACGGAAACATTATTGTTTCTGTATAGTTGTGTATACGCGAGAAAGGCATTCATACGAAATTAAAATAGTTTAGCTAGTATTGTCATTCATAGAAATTCACATTTCAATAGGCAAAACGGAGAGATCTGTTATTCCTTTCTGATAGCAAACAACGTTATCTTTAAATAGTATATATTGCCTTTGCTAGAAAAGAAATATATATGATCAACTAGGATTTTTTGTTCGAAGTCTACCAAATGTAATAGTTATTTTGATTTTTGAATGTCAACTTTCATCTCCTCTTTGTTTATATCAGAAGGCACAGGCCTTTAGAAGTTCCGAACCAGTCTAATGTCCACTCCAATGACGGGCAGCTGCAGCATCTGAGGGAGACCGATCGTAGTGTCTCATTGAACCCTGCCAGTACTGACACTGGCACAGTGAGTAGCCCTTTGACTGACCATTCCAAACCTGGAACTCCGTCGACTCATCAGGATAACCAATATCACGTTTACCATGACATTGCGGAGGCAGACAAGATGTCCGGTCACCATGCTGAAGTAGAGGCACCTTCTCTTACTCACGAATATCTTAGCCTGCAGGAAACACCACTGGAACAAAACGACTGTAATCGGGAACATGAATACTCTACCACAGTGAGTGACCTTTTGACTGACCATTCCAAACTTGGAACTCCGTCGACTCATCAGGAGAACCCACACCACATGTACCATGACATTGCGGAGGTAGTCAAATTGCCCTGTCACCATGCTGGAGTAGAGGCAACTTCTCTTACTCACGAATACCTTAGCCTGCAGGAAACAACACAAGAACAAAACGACTGTTATGAGGAACATGAATACGCTACCAGGATATGGAAATAGTGCCATAATTGGCAGTCTTTTCGAGATGCAGGCTTACCTTGTCACCAGTGTATAATTATATAGGCTAATCAGGGTTTTGTAATTGAGTCATCATAGACAATTTAGTCATCATAGAATGTTGATGTCTGTAATTGAACATTCATAATATTTTTCAAACCATTTCTTAACTTACATTCTATATCTAAATGCAGAACCATCTCTACTTGATAGAGCAAAAAGAACTAGGTAAACTAACAAATATAAGGATAAAGACCATGGAATTGATTGGATGGCGAACGGTGCCGCCAAACCCAACGGAAAGGCGAAGAGAGTTCTTTCGAATCGCCACATCTTGGCATTTGGTTTGACGGTTTGACTCTGACGATGGCAGACTTCAAAGAAACAACCGTAATCTGTCATCAGCTTGTCGGGCTTCGCAGCTGACGGTTTCCTCCGAAGATTGACAAAACGAGGAAAATGTAATGTATCAATTAGTTGTGCTTGAAAGACTGAAAAACATTTATAAACATATTCAAGATATGTGTTACAAAGAAGTAATTGATGTTGCACTTTAAATACAAGACAAGTACATTATCCCTGTAACTCTGTAACTAATTGAATGCTTTCAAAACTATTAAAATATACGTCAATTTTAGGAAAATAGCTGTCAATGGGTTTTATTGAGATGCAATTACGCTTTCCTTCGGTAATCTTAACCCTCGATTTTGGTAAACTGATTACATATCATTGTTGATCTGGAGAGGAAGCTATATGTACTGTGCCTCGGTTACAATCATCGAAAACTTTTTTGATCTAGTTATGAACAATTACAATGTAAACCAAAAGAAATATCTGAGCTTTGAACATGTTAATCCTCATCCATCTTTATCCGTGATCACAAAGGTACCGTACAAGAATAAACTCTATTGAAATTATCACATAAATATTTTTGCTTTCTCAGTTATCTGTGATTGTATGTATATGCGTTGTAACAATGAAGGAATGCACTCTTTCTCTAAAAAGGCAATCTTGAAATTGATAGTATGTATTCTAAAAAGTCACAACAAACCCTGCATGTTAAGGCAATCAAATTCGCTAGGAAGATGTTTTCTTCTTGTGTCATACAAAAATAAAAAAAAAATTAAGTCAATTGAAATATAACAATTAATTCTAACTAGCATTTTTCAAACTTTTTTTTTGTTCATATTTGCTTGTAACTGCAATCAAATATATATTTCACTGTACAGTGCAATGCCGAATGTACAAAGAAAGCGATATGATTGACATTCTATACATGAACGCAGAAAATCTTGATTATTTTAATTTTGATTTTGGACAGCTACACCAAACAGCGCCCATTAGCATTTTGTAGATTTTACGCAAAAAAAAAAATTATATATATATATATATATATATATATATATATATATAATTATATATTTTTGTATCTATGAACGTTGATCATATATGTGAGAAATTTGAAAATAAAAAAAACACGGTATAATATAAATTGAACAGTACTCTCGTTTTTATTTCAATAATGGTTCTACAAGACATTTAATACAATGTGCTTTGTATAGCTGCCTCTAGGAGTATATCGTTTACTTCATTACCGAGTATTTATGACGGGGGGGGGGGGGGGGTTCAATCAAGATTCTACATTTAATGGGGATGGTTTGTACCTGATCAGTGGGCACAGCGGGAAGGCTGGGGATGATTGATCCAATCCTTGTGAGCTTCATTTAAGAGTACATTATATATCTATTTTTGTGTGTAAATGATTTGCTTCAGAATGGTCTCATATTCAAGTCATGTGCACTTAAATGTTTCCAGGTTAGCATGCCTGTACAGTGACGGGGCGATCGTTAACGGCCAGTTAAGAATTCATCACCGCCATGTACATGAGTTTGAGCTTGCTGCTGACACTAGACATAATATATATAAATAAATGAATATATATATTATTATATATATAGATAACCGTTTTAAACATATATATATATACAATTTAAATACATGTATATGTATATCTATGTATATATGCATATATATACATTATATATATTATATACATTGAATTTTATTCTAGGGATATACAGAAACATGTGCATGTGTCTTTCGAATAGATTGTTAATGAGGGTAATTCAGAATATTTGCAGAAATATGTGCTTAGCGACATAAAATGACAACAAAATAAAAAAAACCACACACACACATACACAAAAAAACAGGTTTCAAATTATGCTTGAAAAATACGCCTACAAAAAAGGTTCAAAAACTTCTTCTTTAACCCTATTAAGCCTAAGCTATTTTGACCCCTCGCAGGCCCAAGGGGGGGGGGGGGACTTTGTGCCCCCTATATAACTGTTTTAATATTTAATGTATCATCGTCATATTTGGCACGTGGGTAGAATAACTCATATTCTACATGACCGTACATTTGAATTTTCACAAGGTCACCCATGGAGGGCGCTATTTACCAAAATATAAAGAAATACATAGGAAATATGCTAAAAACATGATTTTTCTGTATAATTTCTTTATCCCATTATATATGTCATATTATACACCAATCATTTTCATATTTGCCACAAATGATAAGCAAGTGGAATTTTATTATTTGTTATGGTTAAAATTTCTCAAGGTCACCACATGGGGGCGCTATTCATATCAACATAGCGATACATTATGAGACCTGAGATGAAATGTTTGGGATGGGCACATGTATAGTTATGACATTTGATATTTGCATAATACTGGAATTTTGAGATTGCACATTGATAATATGATAAACTAATGATATTAGAGGCATAACTTGGATGAAGGAATGAAAATAACTCAAAATATAAGGGCAATCTTTAGAAAATATCATTGTTTTCAATTATCTCTATTATATCTATTGTTTTATGCCTTTGTCACATAAAAACAAGGGAAATAATAAGAAAAACTTTCCAGGACCATAATTACTTCGAATTTTGCTCCTCCAACAAATTTCAGCCAAGAAACACCCATTTCATACACTGTAATGCTGTTATTTAAATGGAAACGGGAAAAAAATGTTAAATCTGACTGACATTGTTGTCAGTTTATGGTTGCCATGGCAACCAGCAACATCAAATATAGCTAAATTATATATTAAAATATTTGCAAAAAGATTTTAGGAAAAGTCACCAAATTTGCTTGAAATCGGCTTTATAGGGTTAGGCCGAAGCATTTTACTGGAATGCTGAATGAATTAAAAAAATAGCCTGGAGCTGCTTGGCGAATGGTCAACGCGATATGACTCTTTAGTGCGCGTAGAAAGAGGGGGTTTACAACTTTATGTAGAGAGAATTCTTAATGATCACCAGATGGCTGTTTTCTATAACATCATTTTCATACACACTCCTTATAGAGTACCCCATATGCGGTAAACCATGTACACGAAAAAAAGAAAGAAAGAAAAAGAAATTACTTCACACAAGCTGGAAAACCACACCTGACACCTAGTAACATAGTTCTAAAGCTATAAAACCACACCTGACACATAGTAACATAGTTCTAAAACAATTGCCGATACTATGAGAAGACGAAATGCAAATGCACACACCTCTCTTTGTGTGACAGTGTGTCATGCACAACTGTATATAATGTATCAACAGGCAGGGCAGGAAATTTATTTACTTCGAGAGCCGTGGTTACAAGGTGAGCCATTCAGATCTGTTCACATACATACATACACACACACACACACACTATTTTATTGTAAACTGTAACACGTCACTTGACATCTGCCACTTCTATTGCACATTCAAAATACCATAGCAAGATCAATCTTTACATTAAAATCGTCTACATTACTGTATTAGTATATTTTTTTTACATTTTGTCTTCTTTTGCAACCACACCAAAAACATTAATCAATTTTAAATCATTGAAATATGTTCCACGGGTATAGTAGCAAAATAATTTCTTGTAAATTAGGCACAAATGAATACGAATAAGCGAAAAGATTTGTATACAAGTCTGGAGAAAGTGTTTTGGAACAAACCAAAAAGCAACCAAAAACAACAAACAAAAAACAAACAAACAAACAAACAAACTAAACAATACAAAAGAACAAAAAAAATAACAATTTTGAGATACAGTAATAAAATATCGTCGAAAAATGGAATTGAAAAGAATAGTGTCCAAGTATGAGCATGATATAAGAATAAGAATTAATAAGTATCAACGTTTTATCAATCAAATCGATGGAACATATTCAAATTTCTTTGAGCAACTATGTCCAGTTAGATTACACAGTAAACATTGTGGTGGGCAGTAAGTGCATTACAGCACCTAAGTAGTATATTCATACTACATAAAATCTCAATCAAATGTTACACTCAACTAAACATTACGCATTGAAAAACACGCTTTGTGGCTCTAGCCATATGGTGACAAACACACATACACACATAAACACACAAACATACACACCACACGCTTTTCTCACATATATTCGAATCTAAATATTTGCAATGTTTCAAATTGCATAAGCCGAAGAAACTGCAAACAGACGAGGTTCAACTTGGAATTGCAAATCTGATATTTCTCACAAAATCAAAGTATCACCAATTCGTTTTCAAAGACAGAAAACGCAGTGTAATATAAATCAAAATATGAGAAATGGCTCTTAAATTTAAAACCATTTCACACTAGTGCTTTCAATTGATACAAATCATCAATTCTACCTCCCTCCTGTTTCTATCTCTATCTTTAAGAACAGTTTTTTATGGTATTTTCTGATTGCCGACGTTCCAAATATGTAAATGAAGTGATCTTGCAATATGAGAAAAAAAATCCCGTAATTGCTTAAATATCCATGTAAATATAGTATTTTATCAATATGTCTTCATAGTTTTCAGTGCCAAATGACGGCATTCCTCTAAAGCTGAGCAAATGCAGGGAATCATTCTTTGCTCCTGATTGGTGATATAAAATCGTGGCAGTCTTCCAACACGTATAGCGACTAAATCATCATTTCATTTCAAGTAATAAAACGGGATATAGTCATTGGTTAACATAACTGTCTACCATGTCTGCGTGCCATGTCACAATGGCTAGAGTCCCAAGATGGTGATACTTGTCATACTTGTGGATCACGGGGATACCGATGAAGTGCGTACTTGACTGACAGTGGTAGAAGATGTGAAAGTAATTATAATAAATATCATGATAAAAGGTTTTACGGCAATTTGACGTTTTATTCATATCAATCGAATGATTGATTAGAATTCTCCAGTGGTTATTAGGTCCCTGCGATTCTTTTAGGTGCCTTGGAGATTGCATGAGAAATCACATAAGCAATTCTGTTTCTTCAGTCTGCACACGTTATGAATTATCTATATGTACACACATGATACACATACACACATACACAGGGTGTGGGGGGAGTTGATCAGTCGACTTTTCCACATTAAGTGCAACATTATTCTCTCAGAACATCAGTGAAAGTTGACCTGTCAGTCAATCTGGAGAATACAAGGGAGTCCACTTTTAATCTAAATCACAATGTGCTGTATAGTTGGCTAACATCAGTATTTGAAAGTTATTTCACCGTTGCGTGATAAGTGTTAATATTCTGGATCAGAGTCTTAAACACTAACGTGTGATTGTCCATTAGAGTATCAATAAGTATCTCGATCGAGTTAAGAAGGAATGGCTTTCTTATTTTGGTTCTTCATTGCTTTTATCCTTTTTTTTTCTCCCATTTTCTCAGTATCTAAAGTCAATACAAAATGTGAGTATCCGTTTTGTTCTCAATAGTGTATTATAGGGTCATTTCAGCTCTTTGCATGCATGCGTGTGTACGGAAGGGGGGATTTGAGGGGAGTATCTACCCAAAATCATGTGTGCGTAGTCTGAATTTTCGTGAATGCGTCGACAGTGCTTGGTATCTCATATTGGAATAATTGGAAAATTAAGCATCAACTGTCAGTTTTAGAATTCATCCACATATGGGACGTGTAGGTATTCTTTTTGTTAACGCGACTTCAAAACATGGCATGACGACCTTATATAAAGAAAAAAAAACAACAACACAGAATGATGATGATGCACTTTTTCTTCGACAACGAATTTGCTGAACTAAACAGCATGACTTTCACAATTCTTCGAAGGATATTTCTTTTTGTCTCTTAGGACCTATTCAGGATTTATACAATTAAGTGCAAAGTATTTTGTTCCTGATCATTGTTTATCTCCCTTAGATTTTAATCTCGGCTGTTCGGAAAGGCCACTGGAGCTTGAGATACTGTGTGACGCGAACTGCGTCTTCAATGGCGATACTTGGCATGTAGAGGCACCCGAGGGACGGCGAATTCAGACTGAAATGAGATCTGTCAACAACAAAATGATGGGATTTCATATGTTGGATGAAATAGCCAACAAATCGTCTCTGACTGTGATTTAGAATTATATTCAGAGTTCCCCTGCACTGACCCACAAGATTTAGCTACAGATATAGCATATATATCTACCCAGTGAACTTAAAGATGAGGTTGAAGTGTTACGAAGGTAAGTGTTCATGATGTTTATAAACAATGATGAATAATGATTCTTAAACTGAATACATTTCTGCTAGCTTGCATGATTTGTTTTTTTTTTCCTTTTGGATGGATACTTTATGTAATGAAATGTATGAATGTGTAAAAAGAAGTGGTGTAATACAATTTATGCTAAGGCAATTCAGGTCATGTCAACATAAAAGGGGTGCACTCTTCCTTTATTCGTGCGAGGTGATGTTACGATTTACTAGTAGTCAAATGAAAAGTCAATTGTGTAACAGTGCGATAGCAAAGGACAACCTTAGGATGTGCGAAGACACTTCGTACTTCGTGGTAGATTCAACTTAATGCAGAGAAAGGTTTGAGAGTCACATTAGTTTTCGATAGATGTGATGTAATTATCAATTTGGTAACCATAGATTAGATATAATCATACGCCATCCATCATGTATACCGCCAAAAAAAAAAGAAAAGTAAGAAAGGAACAAACACGCAAAGGGAAACTTCTCTTTGTATGATGTCAAGCCTGTTTCGGAAGTGTGTGTGTGTGTGTGTGTGTGTGTGTGTGTTTGCTGATGCTGTTGTATGTTGTGGTACATTTCACATCGAGGATTATGATGTCATTTTGAAAAACGAAGGATCAAACACGAGAATGGAAGCTTGACAATCATTTTCACTATAACCTATAATCTATAAATGTAAGCTAATACAATACTAATATCTAAATTTCATTTAATTGTAAATCACCAGGTAATACGAATCAACTGTGAAACGTTGTTTATTCATTTTCCTTTTCGAGGAATACCATCTGTAAAGTTGGTTGACGGACAATCTCCCCTAGAAGGCCTAGTAAAACTCGAACCAGACAGATATGTGTGCTTCGATAACTTCACCACCAAAGCTGCTGAGCTGGTGTGCGGAGAGCTTGGCTTCCCAGCTGCAGAAGAGTTTACTGCTCAAACTTTGCCCAGTTCAGCAACAGAAAACAACACTCAATGGCTATCATGTCCAGAAGGTGATGCAGTATTGTGCAAGTCCATATGCTGATTTACAATATTGGTACTGAATATCAGAAGGAATCATTTGGCATTGAATAGGCTTGCTAAACATCTGCTTAACATTGGGAACAGTGATTTAAAATTATCTCAGTTAGCAGATTTGATGCATATGTATAGGTCGGATGTATTCCAAAGCATCCTACCATGTGACCCTGCACCTCAAAACAAACAAAAAGTCGCCAGACATGAATTTTTAGTTAAGACCATATTCTGAAAGAGCAGACTTTAAGCTTTAAAATGATGTATAACTCAAATCAAATGGACTCTCCTAACCTATCTAAATATTGGAAAGAAAGCACAAACCCAGGAAAAGTGTGAACTGAGAAAAGAGGCTCTGAAGTACAGTGTCTATTCAAGCGCTTAATCTTTACCAAACCGTGCCGGCTGTGCGATGAATGGGACAAAAAACAGGAAGTAAACCACCAGAGTAGCAACAATGAAGGGATTATTAGATTGAATGGAAATTAGGCATGCCTCATTAACACATTCTGTCCTTAATTAATGCCAACTTTCAAAGCAGTAGCCCTATATTTTCAAAAGTTATAAAAGTTGAAAGTGAAGAGTGTGGACAAGTTTTTTTTCAGAAATGAAAAAGGGACTCTAAAGACACACTATTTTACCAAAAATGTTCAAGATAAACTGATTAAAAAAAAACACTTTCCTGCCCGTTTTATGATACCAAATTTTAGCATAATGTAAGAGGAGACCCGCTCTTTCACAAAATATGAAAAAGTCAAGTTCGGCTAGGTTGACCCATTTCACTTACTTTCAGTTCTCACGCAAAATCAGTGTGTGCGACTTTATGTTTGTTTTGAGGTGCACGGTCACATATAAACAATTATGTCAAAAAATCCTAGAATAAAAGGAGATATCACCATTTTTTTAAATTAACCATAACTGTAGACAATTTACTCTGGAAACAATTTAAAGAAAACTATAATTCACATTTTCTATATTCAACAATGCTTAACATTGACTATATTTATTATTATTATTTTTTTTACATTAGTTGTTTCTCTACCTTAAACTCACATTTTACAACTACTTTGAAGCACTAGACATGGGTTTTGGTTTCATCTGCAAATGGTAAAGAGTGCCTGTAAAAAGAGATATCCCTGATTTGAGGCCTGGAAGATGTCAATGTCATGATTTTTAATTAACTTTTTTTTTTTTTGCTTGCGTGAGCAAAGGGAAACATTCGGTTAAATACAGATGGTAAATCTGTCCGGTCGAGTAGGACTGAGTTAACTCTGAAGAGAAGGCAGTACAGCAATTATTCTCTAATAACAGTAATGATTTATGATCCAATTCAGCTCATAGTAAATGATTCTCAAAAATCTCTCACAGGTAAACGACGTCTGATGGAATGTTCTCTTGCAACGAGAAGGTGCTCTTTGAAACAGGCTGTCAGACTGAAATGCAAAGGTAAGATAAAGCTTGAACAATAACAGGTTTGGCAATATCTTCTGGAGTTCAAATACACTGGGATACGTGAATTAAAAGTACTCCAACAGTGCCACGGGTACTCTTCTCATGTAATGTTTTTAACCCATTTAAAAAGACTCCACAGAAGACAATAACCAGGAAGAGGCTCTACATTGCCATTATTTTAATTGCAGTCAAGATTGACGGATACTAAATATTCACGCAAGCAATGTCGCATCATAATGCCATGCTGTATAGAAACAAATATTTCCAGAATTCTCACGGAACTGAAAATGCAGACAATCAAAATAAAATATGCAATTTGTATTTTTTTTTTGGCAACTGATGGGTGACTGACAAAAACACTATTTAATATAATTTCTTGTTAATGATGCAAAATGTGTAATAATTGGTCGAAAGAAAATGGAGGAACGGCCTATATTCAGACGAATTTTTTTTTTCGCTGTCTATAGCATATTTGTGAAATTCTGATATATCGACATTGCTCATTTTCATGCGATTCCATAGAAAACTACTGGAGAAAATGAAAGTGTAAAATTCTACGTCAGATTCCCGAAATCTTTTTTTTTTTCTCATTTCATTTTATAGGTCCACTCGGATCTTGTGATGATCCTGGTCAAGTGTATCATGGTTACTGGGACTCAAATAAAACGGACTTAGGGTCCAGATTAACGCTCAACTGTGTAGAAGGTTACGTCATTCGTGGAAGCGCGACACTGCAATGTGTGGGACTGCCTGGTTGGTCTACTTACTTCCCGGTTTGGAATGCTTCAGTCCCGTCGTGTGTGAGAGACGGTATGTTGTAGAAAGGCATCTTACCGCATGTCACGGTGTGCAGGTCTCTTTACCAACTTGTAAATGGGCTTTAGAGAAGGATTTAGAATATCAATGAGGCACGAGCAAAGTGCACAATAAAATGATCGCCCTTTGATATGTCTTTGATGAATCCTTAGTAGATTGTTCAACCTATTAAAGGACAAGTCCACCTTCATATACATAAGGATTGAGAGAATGCAGAAATATTAGTAGAACACATCAGTGAAAGTTTGAGAAAAATTGGACAATCCGTTCAAAAGTTACGAATATTTTAAGTATCTGCGCACTCACTGCTGGAAGTACAGTGTGTGATGTCACATGCGTACAACTATATAAGGAAATTAAAAAGAGAATTTCACAAAACTTTACTTTTTGAATAAAGTGCACATTTCTTTGACTTGCTACTGACGTATGTTAAGGGTAATATTATTCCCCCTGCCTTCTGAAACAGAGAAGTCGAGTGTTCTTTTGCTATGCGAGAAAAATGGAAAAATGTTGAATTTTCTTTATTCTTTCTTTATACCGTTGTACTCATGTGACATCACAAGCTATAGTAGTCTTTTCATCCAGCCATGACTGAGCAGAAACTTCAAAAATTCATAACTTTTTAACGGTTTGTCCGATTTTGCTTAAACTGTCACTGATGTGTTCTACTAACATTGCTGCATTCACTCAACCCACATGTCTATGAAGGTGAACTTGTCCTTTAAAGTAAAATATGGGTATAAAGGCTTGGTTGCGTTGGGAAACGTGGATGGTCCGATTGAATCCATGTTCATTTGCTGGCCACTAGGGTATATTTGATGACCACCAATTAGTCGAGTGTTAGCGAAATGTCAAAAAAGCTTCACCCATCGGTAACGGTAGACTTCAGTTGAGATTTTTTTTTTCGGATCTGATAAAGCCTTACACGGCACCCCTTTTTATACCTGGTATTTCCCTTCATTGCATGTATTATAACAGTAGACATTTTGAAATTCCCTTCTTTTAACAGGCTAAAAGGTTTGAGTTCTTTCTTTATGTACGAATTCTCGCTCAAATCGGTATGAAATCTAGTGCACAGAATGCTGTTATTACAATCATTGCTTTGTGATCAATATTGGTGACTAATGCCCTAGTTTACTTAGAGTCAGGAAAGTCTCTTAAACAAAGATCCTGATATTTCTTTTGTCATGCTGTAAAAATGAAACTGGAAATATCGTACATCGTAGTAGTATGACTAAGGTATTAAAGCGAAGGCTGAGTGACACTATAGATCTATCAGACTATTAGAAAATGTCATAATTAGAAGTAAAAAAAAAAGGTACAAGTAATTTTGAAGCCATCTGTATGGCGTGCGTGAAGTGCATAATTATGATATCTTTCATCCCTTAACGGTTCTAATTTTGTAAAGCACGCATGTATTACAAATAGAAGGCATGTAGCACTTCTTGTCCAATGTATCAAGTGTGGGGCTATTATGAAAATGAAGTTAGACGTGTCCTTCTTTGTGATGATTCTTTGTGATACGTGAGACGTTCTTTCTGAAAGGGTTTGCAAAATTCAACGGACATTACCTGTGCAGTTATCTTGCACTGTTTGCCTCCTATAAGTCACGAAATAAAAACCGTCAATTGTCACGCTGATTGTTGCACTTCATCGCTCGTGAGAAATATTTCAAATATCTTGACACCAACAAATCATTTACTATGTGACGTTATGTGCCTAGTGTCTTCCATCTGCTCTAATTCATGCTCGAATGTGTTTATATTTTAATAGCAGGAGTGGCAAAACGTTTGCATCATTGATAACACTGATAATAATATGACATTTGAAATTGGAAAATAAACAAGCCTCGGAGCGTTGACGCTCTGGGTACAAACTGAGGACAGACGGATATATAGGCTGCACGGAACAAAGGAAAGATATATTTCTTAAAATCATAAACCTGGCACAATTTTCAAAATAGTCATCGTTGTAGCAGGACAGGAACGTGAAACTATAGCATCCAAAAGCACAGAGATCGGTAAAGCTGTCGTGTAATAACTGTTTGATAAAATTGTTATTTGATTTATTCTTGAAGGTTATTAGTGTGTGGCTTTTTTTTTTCTTTCAGGTTTTTCAGGACCTCTTTCAGTTCTAGGAACACTTCTGTGTGTCATTATTGCATCATCAATACTCATTGCCTTGTTCAATCAACTACAAAAAAGGTGAGTCAGAGACAACTTTAATAAAAATCATGCAAACATAGATCCACCAACAAAAAACACTTCTTCGTATTTCGGATGGGAGGTTCAATCAATCATTCATCAATTTCTATTTTTTATTTTTTACTTTTATATCCAAACATAACATATATTTTCAACATCAAACTGAGAGTATACTAGTATTACATGTAGCATAGGTCGCGGAGAGGATTCTGATATGAATACAACTATGTGTGTGTTGTTAAACATTCAAATCGTATTTTTGAAGGACACGTGAGTACGAAGATAATTGTTAGCGTATTGTACAAGAAATGTACATGAAAACGATTTACTTCTATGTATTAGTGTAAGTCTTTAAAGCGTATTCCAATGAACGTTTTCTGCCTCGAATTGCTTCATGAAATAAATAACATTGTACACCAGACAAGCAAGAGAAATGTATTTAGGAACGTTTTACACTAGAAACCTTTGCTGAAAAAAATGATGAAATAAAACATTTTTTAAATGTATAGTTCTGTCGATTCTGATATCCATTTGATTATTCAATATCAACTTCCCTCATCTCTATGTTGAGAAGACACAGGTCTTCGCATGCCTCAAACCAGTCAAATGACCACTCGAACGACGGGCAGCTGCTGCGTCTGAGGGAGACCGGTCGTGGTGTCTCATTGAACTCTACCACTGCTGAATCTGGCACAGTGAGTTGTCCTTTACCTGACCGTCCTGGCAACAAACTTAGAACTCCGTCGACTCAGCAGAGGAAGTCGTATCACGTGTTATACCATGGCATTGCGGAGGCAGACAAGATGTCCTGTCAACGTGCTGGAGCACAGACAACTTCTCCTATAAATCATGAATATTTTAGCCTGCATGAAACATCACTAGATCAAAACAACTGTTGTAGGGAACATGAATACTCTACCAAGATATTGCAATAGCATGGAAACCGGTGACATGGTATAGTAAGCCTACACAGTGTACATGGGTTTTCTTTGATACAAGAAAGCTACACATCCTCTTGCAAAGTAGTCATCAAAGAGTGAGGGTGTATGTCTTTCAGCTGTCAGAATAACCGTAAATTAAGACTCAATGTACATCCGTATGTTTAACAAAAAGCGTAAGAGCAAAGATACAAACTATTTAAAGAAAGTTGTTGTTTGAAGACGGACATACTAATTCGGTAAACTTCGGACTCACACACAAGATGCGAACAATCGCAACGCACATCTGCAGCAAGGCAGTCTTGCTGATATGTGTAGTCTTTAGCGAATATAGTTACGCCAAGTCATGCAACTTTAGCAAATTTGCCTGGAAATTCAAGAGATCTGAAGGGAGAGCGAGGACGAACATGCCAATCAAGACTCCAAAGATGGCAGACCACACAGAGACATCTCTCTGTCATCCACCGGTCGGGCTTCTCAGAGAAAGGTTTCCTCTGAAATAGAATATACTTTACCCTGTCATTTCTTGACAGTTCTGCAACAGCAATTTCTTGACATGAGGTCTCTTTTATCAAGTAGGCGTAGATCATGATGATTAGACTAATACCTGCAAACATTTTTAATGTATGCGAAGGTTGACAAAACGAGGAAATGTAATACGTTGTGCTTGGGAAACTGACAAAAAACTGTGTGTCACGTCTCAACAGGCAGGACAAGAGGTTAATTTGCCCCGAGAGCCGTGGTTCCATACTAAATCATTCAGATCACATACACATACATACACACACACACACACACAGACACACGCATTTTATATAACTGTAACACAATGAGTGAAAAAACTGTAACGACAATTGTCAAAGCAAGACCCATTCTTATGAATTATAAAAGTAGACAATATTATTATCGTATATTGTGTGTAATTAATTTGGTCTTTATCCATAATCCATATCCAAATCAATTATCCAAAACCTTTGTAAATTGTAGAGCATGTATCTTACGGGGGAATACACACACATCAATTGATACATATAGAATGTAAAAGGGCTTTGTATAGAAATTTAGAGGAAGTAATCATTGGGGAAAAAGATAAACACATAGAAGGGCAATCTGGAAAACCAATACTTTGGATACACTTGAATGTAGAATAGAAGAGTTGCCGGGTATGGGCATGGTATAATAATTGGCGTTCAAACGTATCTACGATTTCGTAATTGAAACAAGCGAACAAAGTTTTTTGAGCAGTTCTCTCCCATTACAGTTTTACAATGTAGTCAAAGTGAGGTGTTATAAGTGCATTAAATCACATGATTAACACACTATTGAAAAACAACAACCAAATATAACCAAGTTTTACATTCAACAAAACGTATTTAAAAATCATCCTTGAATTATAATGGCTCTAGCAATATGCTGATCCACAATTGCTGACAAACACAGACATTAAGAAATACATAACAATACACACACATACACACTATCTTCACATAAAACCTGCAGGTGAGAGAATAATCTATTGGTTCCGAGAAGCTTCACACACTCACATTTCATGTTTACAATGTGAGGTGCAAAAGGCTGTTCATGCTGTATATTGTGCGTTATATCTCTGTGATTTTCATCCCACATCCTGAATAGTGAAAATCATTTTCTGTATCTCTTTTTCAGTCTATAGACGAATCGACTGTAAATCAACAAATGATATCACCATTTAAACAATCATTCAGTCGACAAAATAATTGCCAAGACTGAATATTTGTCGGAGACCTTCTGCTATATGTGATTATTTAGGTTTTCAAGTAGTAACTATATCCCAGTTTACATATGTGACCCTGCACATCAAAACAAACAAAAAGTCGCTAGACATGAATTTTTAGTTAAGACCATATTCTGAAAGAATAGACTTTAAGCTCTAAAATGATGTATAACTCAAATCAAATGGACTCTCCTAACCTATCTAAATATTGGGAAGAAAGCACAAACTCAGGAAAGTGTGAACTGAGAAAAGAGGCTCTGAAGTACAGTGTCTATTCAAGCGCTTAATCTTTACCAAACCGTGCTGGCTGTGCAATGAATGGGACAAAAAACAGGAAGTAAACCACAAGAGTAACAACAATGAAGAGATTATCAGATTAAACTGAAATTAGACATGCCTCATCAACACATTCTGTCCATAATTAATGCCAACTTTCAAAGCAGTAGCACTATCCTTTCAAAAATTATTATAGTGGAAAGTAAAGAGTGTGGACAAGGTTTTTCAGAAATGAAAAAGGGATTCTAAAGACACACCTAATCGTACTATTCTACCAAAAATGTTCGAGATAAACTGCTAAAAAACACACTTTCCTGCCCGTTTTATGATACCAAATTTTAGCATAATGTAAAAGAAGACCCGCTCTTTCAGAAAATTTGAAAAAGTTCGGCTAGGTTGACCCATTTCACTTATTTTCAGTCCTCACGCAAAATCAGTGTGTGCGACTTTATGTTCGTTTTGAGGTGCACGGTCACATATGCTTTGATACGTCTACCTTGGATCGGGACGTAGAGGGCCAGTTTCAAATACAAAAAAAAAATCACTAGAACTTCAAAATCAACTTAACTTTATATTCAAGTTAAAGTTTTTGCGAAGCTACACATTGTATAAGCCAAGGAAACTGCAAACACAGGGCCTTGCCTGGTATTGCAAATCTGATATTTCTTTTGAAATTTAAATATTATCCTTATTCAATTTATCCTCCTGGGTAAATTTCAAAATCGGATATCAAATCTTGGCAATCCGCCAACACATGAACTTTCAGGCAGCGTTTCCTGCAAGCGAGTGATAATGATGAGACAAAGTCACTGGTTACTGCGTCAATAAAATCATACCTGCCTTTTCGGTACGCCATTTTGTTTTTGTCTTCATTGATGTTTTTTGTCTGCCGAAGAGCATAGATGGTTTGGGGAGAGGTAAGAGGTACAGGGATCTACCGTCCACAAATTAAAAAAACCCCTAATTTTTCCAACCGTAACCATTCGCGTGCTTGTCGTTCTTGCCATGATTGTAATAAAAATCAATAAAACTATGACGAGAGTCTTAAGGTGGTAATATCTGTCACACTTGTGGATCACGAGGAGACATAAACCAATGAAGCACTTGACTTCCAACAGTGCAGGAGCAGATACAAAAGTAATTAAATATGATAATCATTATGTTGAAAAGCATTAAGACAACCTGACATTTAAATCACACCAATCGAATGATTGATAAGCTCTCTCTAGTGGATAAGCTAGGTCCCCTGTTTCGTGAAAGATCACATCGTGCAACTCTGCTCTACGAATTTTCAGTTTGCACATGGTAACAATTATGGATATACCCACATAATATTCGAGTCGTGGCAGCCTCCCGGGTTGAACAATGGAAACGGCTGTCTCGCGCATGTGCAGAACACCATGTTAGAAATGATTAGCGTAGTCTTAGCGTTCGCGTCGCAGACCTAAAACTCGCTATTACTCCTTGACGATACTAACAGAGTATGCAGCATCCACAGTTGAACTTTGTAATCCTGGAGACAAAACGAGTCCACGCTATGTCTCAGGCACAACGTAGGGCCTACCACACACTTGGATTACGCCAATATCAAAAGTTTATTTCACTGTTCACTGAATCGACATTTGACAAGGAGTATTGATAATTATCGCCATCGAGTTGGAAAGAATGGCTTTCTTAGTCTGGTTCTTTGCTGGTCTTATTGCCTTTTCTTCCGTCTTCTCACTTTCAAAAGGCAATACAAAGTGTGAGTATCTTTAGTGTTCTTTGCTTGCATGTGTGACTGTGTACAAAAGGGACCGACCTACTCAAAATCATTAAAGCCTGTTCTGAATTTACATGAGTTTTTAATCTATATACGCATCGATTGTGCTGGGTGTCATATTCAAATGACTTGGGAAATCAAGTATTGATTGTTAGTATAAAAAATTGTAAATAACAAATGCATTGTAATTTCTCTCTAACACCTGAAAATAGTAAATACACTACAGGAAATAAAGCAACAAAGAGTGATACTTTCTTTCCTTTGAAATTACTGACGTTGGTGAACTGAACTGCACGACTTCAATAATTTCTCAAAGTAATGTTTCCTCAAACTTTTCAAATAATGATAGCAAATAACTCTTCTTGTGAAATCTATCTCGTAGATTTTACTCTCAGCTGTTCGGAGAGGCCTCTCGAGATCGAGATATGGTGTGACGAAAGCTGCTTTGCCACAGGACATACTTGGGTTGTAAAGGCACCTCATGGACGGCGAATTCTCACTCAAATGAAATCTATCAACAACAAAGTGATGGGATTTCATATTTTGGATGAAATAGCTAATGAATTGTCTCTGACTACGATTTGGAATTATAGCCAGAGTTCCCCTATTTTATCACTGACCCATCATATTCAGCTTTGGATATGGCATATATATCTATCCAGTGAACTTTAAGATGGGCGTGGAGTGTTACCAAGGTAAGTGTACAGGTTGTAAGATGATGCTGAAAAATTCTTCAAACGAATACTTTTCCCCTATTTTTTTCATAAAAAAAGTAAACGGTTTGTACACGCAAACCAACACACATAAGTCCTAAGGCAAAAAATGGGACTCACCCACATCCTTTCGTCAGAGGTGATGTCAAGATTTAGCTAAAGGTAAAAAGTGCTGCGGTTTTTTTTTTTTGCGAATGCATATACATGTAGCTAATCTGAAAGAGTGATGTGTGGGTGTATTGAAAAGTATTCATTATTTTAATTTAATGCACTTAATGCATTGAAAGATAAAGAAGATCACCGCAGTTTTCGATAGAGACTATATACACACCGACTTGGAAACCCTTCTATTGATCAATAAATATTAGTGGGGAAAATGTGCAAAGAAAATGGAATTCCATCGGGATTCGAGCCCAAGACCTCCGGATTACCAGCCCGGTGCTCTACCGACTGAACTGCAGAAAGCCCTAGTTCACTGTTCGTCCCAGAAACCATAAATGTTCAATGCTTATCAATAAATATGTTACAAACTCTGTACTCTAAAAATGAGTGCAATGACTGTGTGCTTTATGCGCACGGAGTGACAAAGCTATTTGTTTATACATGGACAAAGAGCCTAAAGGTAATAATCTTTATAATGGTAAACATGTTTGATAATCCATAATGTACAAAGCAATACTCATGAGCTCATTTTATTCATCAGTATTTTGAAGGCTCATCTGTACAGCCGATTTTTTTTTTGCCACTGTTTTAAGTTTACATTTCGATTTCCATGCTGCGCGTTGGTATAAAATAGAAGAAACACCACACACACACACACACACACACACACACATGAAAAGAACCACACAGAAAATGAGAAAATGCACCATATGCAGCCTTGTTTGTAAAAGAAGGTCTGATTCAAAGCTAAAAAATGAAAATGCACAAGAAAGGAAACAGATTTTTTTCAGAATTAACCTAACATTTACTCTTTTGAGAAAAAAGCCTATAATTCGGCCCACTTTGAATTCAACTCAATTATGTCTGTATTTGTACTTGTGTTTATTTATGCCATCATTTTGAAGAAAAAATAATCAAACAGGCATTAAAATTCATACTGTATTTTTTGCAATTTCGAGTAATTAAAGATGTATTTACATTTTTTTCATATCATTTTTTTCAATATTCATATAAAAATTGTATCAATCATTAAATTGTAAAAAATGAACGTTGGACGTTGCTCACATTTTTTTATAAAAGGAATACCATCTGTGAAGCTAGTTGGCGGACCCTCTCCACTGGAAGGCTTAGTGGTCTTTAAACCACATAGATATGTCTGCCTCACTGGATTTACCGACAAAGCTGCTGAACTGGTCTGCAGAGAGCTTGGTTTCCCAGCGGCAGAAGAGTATTCGGCTGACACTTTGTCCAGTACGGCAAAGAGGAACAGTTATCAACGTCTATCATGTCCAGAAGGTAACTGTGGTATCGTGAATGTTAATTCAAGAATTAATGCACTAGTTTTACACGAACAAAATATTGAAATTTGAATAATGAAGTATCAATTGATACTGAAAAGTGATCAGACGTTTCGTCAAATGTCCAAAAACAGACGTTGCTGATTTCAGGCACTGAGAGCGTGTCGTCATACGCCTTGTCAATCAGAAGATACTTTGCTATAAAACCTGCTCTATGAACACATGAGCATTGAACTCCAAACACATCGATGGATAACTCACTTTACTTATCACTTAGTAAAAAAGACCTTCAATCTAGATAAAAGACTCAGTGAAAATATATTACAGTGCCTGTTAAATAAACGAACGATTACGAGCTTTCGTGGTTTGTCTCTTGTGACTATACTTGGAGTCAGCAGGGAGGTGGTCTCACCTCACTGGAGTCAGTCATTGAATCGTGGCACTCCGTTTGTGAGAGAAGATGACCTTAAATCTTTGCTTTTGTTCCGAAGTAAGAACATTCGTACAATATTGTTTCATTTCTCAGGCCAGGTTGTTTGATAACTTAGTGGGATGGTTATCACTTTTGTACTCATCATCTAACATTGGTTTTCACACTATTGTTGTACAGATTCTTCGTTTCAGGGTTTAGTGGACTGTTTACTCGAGACGACTAAGTGTTTACGGAAACAGACTGTAAGACTGAAATGCCGAGGTGAGTTTAGTATATTCTTTTCATAGTTAAATCATTATTAGAAGTTAATTCGCGAAAGTGTCACCCTATGTTATTATACTCTCCATTTAGCCATAATCTCCCAGAAGTCTCCAGAGAAATGACGTGAAACACCTCGACCAGAAGTCTGTTGTTTGGTAAACTTAATTACAGTCAAGTGTAGAGGAGATCAAACATTAACATAATGAATCTTTTCATAATGCCTTGCTTTATGAAACCAAACAGCTTTGTAAAATTTGTGAACATCCAAAGACTTTTCCATTCAAAAAGTACGTACAAGCAGTTCGGATATCAAACTTGTTAAACTCGGAGCAGTTTTAAGTTTTATAATTTTATCGTTATCATCATAAATTTTCGGGGTTTCAGAACTAGTTTTGTTTTTAAAGTTTGTCGGCATTAGCATGTTTCAATGGGGAAAAGGGCACTGTTTCTGTCCTATATGGTCAACTACAAATATTGGAAAAAATGCACACCAAGATTTTTATCTCTGAAATAATTACTAAAAATGAAAACAAAACTCAGAAACACCAATATTAAGCATACTTTCCAGAATTTGAAAGTGAAAAAAAAATCCAACAACTACATTGATAAAGACATGAAAACTGCGTCGCTCGTTGGACATTTGCGTGCGATCAATTGTTCAGAAATAACAATATCGATTATATCGATCGTATCGATTAAATGAGTCCCTTCTTAGAAACTAACATGCCCTAAAAAGTTTAAACAGGCGAATCGACTTCTTCAGATAAGATGAATGAATTTGTTAATAGTTGTTCATAACTTTGTCATTCAAGTTCATATTCGATGGTTCGATTTCACCTATTGACTGACACCGTCGGGGACAACAATAATTGTAGAGATAAAGTATGAGATTGACCGGTAACACCTATTTAGCAGCTTGAGTAGAATCTCTATCAGGCCTACACAGGAATAAACGGATCTAATAAGAAGACGAGGCAAACCAATTCTAAATCATCGAGACGCAAGCCGTACATGTACAAGGAATCGCCTCGTATAGAATTTGTTGTAAAACAAGGATAATATGTACAATTAATTGTCATAACAATTACATGTTTCACATGTGATTGGTGGTTGAGTTAGAGACTACTGGACAATCGATAACTGTCATGAGTACAACAGACCAATAATTGGTCCCAATTAAATGTATCTGATCGCATATTTACAAGTAGATTTGTCTCCTTATTGTTGTTTCTTTTTCGATCGTCAAATTTTATGAAATCCTGTGTGTGTATTATTTTAACATTACTGACGGCTACGTACTTTTCCACAGAAAACTGCTGAAGCAAACTGCATTATTACCAAGATACCTGTTTTTTCCTTCTATTTTACAGGTCCACTTGGGTCTTGTGATCATCCCGGTCACGTGCCTTATGGTCAATGGGACTCAAGTGAAACAAACTTTGGGTCCAGATTAACTCTGACATGCAGTGCAGGATATGCCATCAATGGCAGCGAGACGCTACAGTGTGTGGGACTACCTGGTTGGTCAACTTATTTCCCGGTTTGGAATGCTTCGGTCCCGTCCTGCTCCAAAATTAGTATGTTGTAAAAAAGGCATCTTACGTCATTTTATGGTGTTCAGTGCGCCATGAGCACTGAAAAGTGGACCTGTGCGCTATACAAGTAGCCACTATTATTATTATTATTATTATTATTATTATTATTACAGGCTTTAAAGAACAACAACTTTTGAACAACTTCCGCTCAAGAGAATGATGAAGAATAGAAGAATGACAGTTTTAATTTTGTAAGGCTTATTGTAGATACAAGGAAAACAACTTTCCATGTCCATTGTATTATTTGGAACCGGTGATTGATGAAGCACAAAGATATCTTATTCTGATTACCCTTGTGATACGTGAATGCGCCAAGTCAGTGGCATTTCAAAATACGTCCGACGATACCCTGCAAGGAGAATGTAAATTACTTTATGTATTGATGTTTTCCACCATCTACTTAAGTTCCTATGTGTATTTTGATATCATATCAGCACGAGGGGCAAAACTTTGAAGAGAGTACAAAGTAAGAATAGATGTATAGGCTGCACTGATCTAAGAAAAGACATCTATACGTTTTTACGTTTTATACGTTTTATTTATACGTTTTTATGTGATGCATTATAGTTTAGCCTTCGGGCTACTACTTTGCATGTTTGTTCTAATAAACCATTAACAATCAATCAATATCGTTTAAAATCATCAACCTGACGTAAATTATCTCTTTATCAGCACAGAAGCTTGATACCAGAGCATGTGAACATATGGATAATGACGCAGCTATATCAAATGAAGTGTTTCAAGTCGGTTGTTTGGTAAAGTCTTCGTGAAGGTTATAACTGTGTGACGTAGACCTATTTATCTTTCAGGTCACAATTCTCGTCTGACAAAAGTTACTGCATACACGCTGGCAAGCCTTGGAACTCTTCTTTCTATCATTATCGCAATAATACTACTCATTGCTTGCTGCAGGACACTACAAAAAAGGTGAGTCCGAAACACCCCCAAAAAGGAAACAACAACAACAATAACAATAACACCCACCAACAGTATAAGACTTGTTCTTACTTCAACAACAACCAACAATAGCAAAGGACCTGTTCATATTTGTGTAGTTGGGGAGAATGTTTCAATATCATAGTATTTTGTGATATCGTCAGATATGCAAATCTTCTTCATGAGGCACTTGAATAGACCTGCATTGTATACTTAAGAATATCGCACAAATATTTTTCTATGTTTTCATTTTGTATGTAAGGGTGTATGTGACAAAACATTTTGGTAATCATTTCTGCCTCATCTCAAGTTGTTATCAAACCAGGGCAATTATTGAACAGACAAGCAAGATAAATGTATGCTAGATCTATGTATTGCTTTCTAAATGCAGACAATGTTTTAGATGGAATACCTTTGCATAGAAAATCTTAAGATAAAGCTTTTTTTTTTTCAAAGAATTTTATCTATTCTGATATTCAGTTTGATTTTGCAATACCGACTTACCTCTCCTCTATGTAACAGACGACACACTCCTCCTCAAGCCTCAACCCAGTCAAATGACCGCTCGATTGAAATGCAGTTGCAGTATCGGAGGGAGACTAATCATGTCTCAGCGAGCCCTGCCGGTGATGACTCTGGCACAGTGAGTCGCCCTTTACCTGACCATCCGTGCAACGGAATTGGAAGTCTGTCATTCCATCAGGAGAACCTATGTCATGTTTACCATGACACCGAGGAGGCAGACAGGATGGCTTGTCAACATGAAACAACACTAGATCAAAACGACTACTATGGGGAACATGAATACTCTTCTAGGATATATCACCATTATTAGCAGGCTATTCACAATGAACGTCTGTTGCGACACGGATTGTCGCCCCTACACGGATTGTCGCCTCCTGCTCGGGGCGACAATCCGTGACGGGCGCTGGCGGCACGGATTGTCGCCCCCTACACGGATACACGGATTGTCGCCTGGCGACAATCCGTGACGCTTGTGCAGTTCCCAGTTTTTGACCTCGAAGGCGACAATCCGTGTTGGCAAAAAATTTGTTGCGACACGGATTGTCGCCCCGTCACGGATTGTCGCCCCGGGCTCGGGGTGGTTCCTCCGGTGTTAAGCTTTGGTGGGATGGGTATGACAGGTAAGTTATGCGTATGTGTGTGTGTGTGTGTGTGTGTGTGTGTGTGTATTGTGAGCTGCATGATATGTGATGTGTATGATTTGATGTGTGTGTGTGTGTGTGTTTGTGTGTGTGTTTGGAGTATAATAATACAATAATATGTAGAAATTGTGCATGTGTGGTGGTTACATAGTGGTAGTGGTTTGTTTGTCTGTGTGTATACGTGTGCCTGTATGCTTACGTGTGTATGTGGAATATAGTGGCGCTACTGTGGCAATACAAACGCCTTCAGAGTGTATGAGCACGTGTTTAAAGAATTCACACCAGCGTTGATCTAAAAATAGTATGGGTGTGTCAACCAAATATCAGCGGTGAGGCGGGCTAGGCGAGAGAGAGACCGAGAGAAAATACATACGAGGGAGGTACCCTCCCCAAATGTTATTTGTCTTTGTTCATTTTTCCCTGCAGTCATTTTCTTCCATCAGTCTTATAAACTAGAACGTCCATACCACTATTCTTTGTCCCAGAATAGGTTTGGCATGCTTTATGCATGAGCGAATAATTTCCACACGCCGTAAAAAATTTGTCAATCGTTACTTGATTTTAGCACAAACGAACTGCCATTGCACACCGCTAATACATACGTAATACAAACAAACACCAACAAACACTCAAACAAACCTCATAATACAAACAAACCAACTCAACACTTTTTTCCTTGATATTTCTTGATTTCATTCAAATCATTCATAGATCGACCCATTCTGGGTGCAACATGAACAAAAAAAGTTACAAATGGCAATTCGAAACAAAAGCAAATCCATTTGTCAATTTATACCACAAATAATCTCACTTCAACATAGATAACTCGATTATAGACCAACCCTACTAATAATTTCTTCACGAGAAAGTTTTGACATGTATAGGGCCCTACCAAACCTATATTCCTTGAATATATTGGTTTGGATCATGTAACACCTTCTTACTTACAAGGGCATATACATAAAAAAACCACACAAATATATTACACAAATCTAGAATGAAATCAGTCATAAAAAACCCCACCACCCCCTCCCCTCCCAAACCGAAACAAATCTAGGGCCTACATCTATCCTAAATATTAAATCCTACCAACATCCGTCATACCATTTATAACTATCCTTCTTCAAATCCAATCCCCAACCCACCAACCCCTGATTAAACAAAACCTAAATCATCCCACACCCACATTCACCGACCCAAATACATACACACACACACACACACACACGAAGGTTCGTTATTCCGAAGTTTCGTTTTTTCCGAGTCTTCATTTATCCGAAACACACAATTCCCTATACCTTGTGGTTCGTTGATCCAAAAATGAAATTCGGAATAACGAACCTTCGGAATAATGACCCTTCGGACGAATGAGCCTTCGGACGAATGAGCCTTCAGAATAACAAACTTTTGCAATAACGAAATGTAACCCCCTTCCCACATACCGACGCACACCCGAACCGATACCACATCCTTCCTGATGAAACGATTTCCCAATGTTGATAAATAAGACATAATGGACCGTATGCAGAAAAGCAGCATCCGCCCGCACGCAAGCTCCACTCCGAATTCATATACAAATCTGCCAAACAAACTCATCAAATTCAAAGCTGCTGATAAAATCAATATCAATGTTTATGCCAGCAACAGCTTACTAGGTATCCCTCCCCACGCGCAGCTAAAAAACACATACGCAAAAAACTGACATAATAAACACATTCTTCCATCACACACACACACACACACACACACACGCACAAACGGACACTAAATTATCATGTGCACGCGCACATACACACTTCCTTGAAACCTCACCATGACTTTTTACATGGCATGTTTGCATGGATGTAGCCATGTAAGTTATGTGTTAGTATTTCAATGATTATGTCCAGAACGATATTACCCAGCAAAATGTGCTTCGAGGGCGGGCGACAATCCGTGCCGCCAACGCCCGTCACGGATTGTCGCCCCGAGCAGGAGGCGACAATCCGTGTAGGGGCGACAATCCGTGTCGCAACAAACGTCTACTATGTCACCGGTGTGGTTCCATGTCATTTGCTTCTGCGACAGTTGCTCCCCTGAATGTCTTAAGACAAACAAAAAACCTACGCACAAACAAAACCTTAATCCTAATCATTACATCAAACTACACCAAAAACCCTACCCTAACCCTTACTCTAACTTAAAGGAAATAAGACCGTAGCAAATGTCACGGGAACAAAATATTGTGTAACTTTCCGGTGTAAATGTTTTCATTATATTTCTTTGATACTATAACGTTTCACATCCACTTCGAATGTAGGCATCAGCCAGTGATATTTTCTGTCAACAAACTATCAGAGAAATTATTAAATTATGACTTAATGTATGTTTACCAAGTAGAACAGGAGTAAAGAGCCCAACTGACATATATGTCTCCTATTAAAGATAATATCGTTTTTTTTATTTATTTTTTTTTTTACGAGAGACATAACGCCTTGGTAAACATCGGACTCACACACAGGATGCGAGCATTTGCAACGCGCATCTCCAGCGAGGCAGACTTGCTGATTTGTGTACTCTCCCGCAAATGTAGGCCTACCAAGTCATTCAACTTTAGCAAATTTGCCTAAGTTTGAATTATCAGCACAGAGAGTGAAGAAAAACACATCAATCAAGACTGTGAAGATGGCAGACCACAAAGAACGATCTCTTTATCATCTGCCGGTCGGGCTTCTCAGCGTATCGCAGAGATTTGCATCTGAAGCAGAAGTTCCTGGTCCTTCTTGCACCGTAGGTTCTTCAACAGAGACTTCCTCAGACAAGGTTTTTAGGTATCAAGAAGAACCTGATAGTGAGACTGAAACATGCAGAGCACCGCTGTATGTGAAGGTAGACGAAATGAGAAAAATGTAATGTATTGATAATTTTATTGTGCTTAAGATATAAAGAAAAAACTTATACAAACACAGCAGATACGTAGGATGAATACAGGAAGAATGAAACGTACATGGTCATTCATTTACTTTATTTTGTTTCATTTCCAACGAAAGTTTAAGTACAGTATAACACTTAAATATACACACGAAATCATTGCAGCTAATTTCTTTTTTAGGAAAACATAGTATAATGGAATGTAATCATAGTAGACTGACTGCATTTTATTTAAAGCAATGTCGCACTATTAATTATGTGATAATTTAGCTACACGTGTACTGTATGTATTACAATTATGCATACATCTATCGGTTTTTTCGAAATTTGTGCATAATACACTGACTTTTCTGTGATATTAGTCAAAAGAATTCGATTTATGTAATAAATGTTGAAAAAAATGTCATCAAACAAAGAAATGTCCAAGACAAGATGATTATCTCTGTTACCATGAAAGTAACGTATGTTGTATGCCTTTATCAACGATCAACCATAAGTAGGTCTGCCCATTGGCGATTTATGGGATGATTCACATACTGCTCGATCCAGTTACTTCGTTTCCTCAGCAAACCAAACCCCAGTGGCGTATCTAGGGGGGGGGGGGGGGCAAGGGGGGCACGTGCCCCGGGCGCCACTTTTTGGGGGCGCCGAAAACGAAAAAAAAGAAAAAAAAAGAAAAAAAAACGAAGAAGAAAAAGAAAAAAAGAAGGGAAAAAAAAAGAAGAAGAAGAAGAAAAAAAAACTCGCCCGGACCGGGAAGGAGGGAGAACGGGGGTGGGGGGGGGGGGGGGGGGGAGAAAACCAAATCAAACAAGATGAAAACAAAAAATGACAATGTTTATTGTGTTCACACAGGAATTCCATGTTTTGTAAGCTGAAATTTTGGCTCGCTCGTTGCGCTCGCTCGCCAAAATTCATATAAAGAGAAAAAAGAAGATAAGAACAAAACGTGATGATGACGCGGACAAAATGACAATGTACATTGTGTTCACACATGCCATCGTTAGAAGGCAAAATGTTACACGGAGCAGCGGCTGCAATTTTATTTCTTTCGTTCTTAAGCGATCGCCTATTGGATCAAACGAGGGCGCCAAAGGTGTCGAACATAAGGGGGGGGGGGCGCAAAAAACCAAAATCAAACAAGATAAGAACAAAACGCGGAAATATACAAATTTCGGCTCACTCGCGCGTACTAATTTAGAGTATTTTTTTTCAAGTCCTCAGTTTGTTGGTATAAATCGTTATCTATAAGGCCGTCACCATTAATTTTCTTGATTAGAATTGTAAGATTTAACAAGCAAAAAAATGACAAGAATTCCATGTTTTGTAAGCTGAAATACAAAAATTTTCGGCTCGCTCGCTACGCTCGCTCGTCAAAATTTATCACAAAAAAAACTAAGAACAAAACGTGATGATGACGCGGAAATATACAAAAATTTTCGGCTCGCTCGCTGCGCTCGCTTCGCCAAAATCTATCTACATTTATTACATTTAAATCACCCTCATCTATAAGGCCGTCACTATATCTTTATTAGAATTGTAAGATTTAATAAGCAAAAAATGACAACAATTCCATGTTTTGTAAGCTGATATACAGCAATTTTCGGCTCGCTCGCTAAAATTTCTCCAAAAAAAAGAGATAAGAACAAAACGTGATGATGGCGCGGAAATATACAAATTTCAGCTCACACGCGCGTACTAATTTGGAGTATTTTTTTTCAAGTCCTCAGTTTGTTGGTATAAATCGTTATCTATAAGGCCGTTACCATTAATTTTCTTGATTAGAATTGTAAGATTTAATAAGCAAAAAATGACAAGAATTCCATGTTTTGTAACCTGAAATACAAAAATTTTCGGCTCGCTCGCTGCGCTCGCTCGCCAAAATTTATCACACACAAAAAAGATAAGAACAAAACGTGATGATGACGCGGAAATATACAAAAATTTTCGGCTCGCTCGCTGCGCTCGCTCGCCAAAATTTATCTAAATTTATTACATTTAAATCACCCTCAAAAGACCCCTTTTAAGTGCTTGAAAAAGCATATCATGTAGACTTTTTTAAAGTCCCTACCGGGATGGGCTTGGGGTTGAACACTTTTTCAGAAATTAGGGGCGCAATTTTCGCGCTTGCCCCGGGCGCCGTTTTCCCTAGATACGCCACTGCCAAACCCTATAGGTTTTTGGTAATTGATTATTTCTCAAGTTATGTGGAGAGGAAATTGAATGTACTGTGTCAAAGTGACAATAATCGAGAACTACATGATGTTGTCTTCTTTTCAATAATACCGTGAAATACGAAGTGGAATATAGTGATATTTAAACGTAGATATTTGTAAATTTGTATGCTTGGTTATCTGTGATTGCATGCATAGAAGTTGGTGTAATTGCGGGGTGCACTCTCTCTATCCAAAAGGCGATCTCGAAATTGAGGCCGTGTTTTCTTTAAAAAGTCGCAATGATGCTTAGTGTTAGGAAAATCACATAATCATTATGAAGTAGTCCTCCTGCATTGTATAACACAAACATGTGTAATTTTCAGTAGAATGAAAGAAAGTTGACATATTACGGATTTTTCTGTCCTGCATATTCCCAACTACTAGTACAGTAATGTTTGCTTGTGACTTTAATCTAAAATCTATTTATCTGCACAGCGCAGCCGAAAATGTACAAAGAATTGATTGTATGGACATTACTTGAACTCAGAAAATCATGATGATTTCAGATGTATGTGTTTTTCTCACACAGAATATATGCTCACGCAGAATATATGCTAATGTACCTATTTGTCTATTGTATTCCTCATTTTGTTCTATTGTCTATTGTAATTTCTTTTGTGGATTTAAGGAAAGGTTGTGACCCGAAAACTTTAAGTGACTGATAACAAACGGGGACATCCACTGGTGTCATTCTTCTGTTGTCAGTATACACTATGTGTGAGACTTCATGACTGACGTAATTTTTCAATGATATTCTCATGCATGTACTTTACAGTAGGCCTACGGGCAGTAAACTACACGAACAAAAAAAAAATCAAAATCGATGATGCGACATCATTCCATGAGAACACGAGATGCGAATGCACATGCACTCTCTGTGTGACTGTGTGTGGTGCACGTGTTTACATCATGTCTCAACAGGCAAGACAAGGAGTTAATTTGCCTCAAGAGCCGTGGTTACATAGTAAGTCATTCAGATCACGCACGCACATTCACACGTTTTATGTAAGTGTAACACTTCGCTTGACAACTGTCATTGTTAATACAGATTTCAAATTATTTCGTAGCAAGATATATCCTTAACATCGAAATATATAGACAACATTAAGAGTATGGTTTATTTACCTTTGGTCATTTATCCATACCGAAAAAATAAACATTTTAAAAGATCAATTTTGATCATAGAAATAAAGCGTATGTCCTACGACGGATACACATCATTTCTTGTGAAATCTTTTGAAATGGATTCATAAAAAGTGTAGGATGTTTTGAAGTTTAGAGGAAATATTCATTGGAAAAGGAAACAAACAGCAATTTAATGAAAATCTACATTTGTAATTAAAACTAGCGAAATAAATTTTTGAGCAGGTTCTGTCCCATCACAGGTGTAAAATATAATCGTTGTGAGATGCAATAAGTGTATCAGACTGCATGGTTAGCATATAACTAGAAAACAAATTCAACCAAATTTTATACTCAACTAAACATCATTGAAACACATGCTAAGTGGCTCTAGCAATATGCCTACCCACGGATGTTAACCAACATGTACACAGACTCTCACTCTCTCTCACACACGCGCGCATAGACACACGCGGACACACTCACGCACACACGCTTTTTTTAAAATGATCACTGCAGGTGAGAAGATTATTGTTTCCGAGAAACTTTACACACTTACGCTTGTTTACAAATTAAGGTGCAAACAATGGCAAAAGGCTGTTCATGCAGTAATTTGTGTGTTATGCCATTGTGGTTGCCATCACACTTACTGAATAGTGATGATTAATTTTCTGTAACTCTTATTCAATTCACTGACAACAAGTGATATCATCGATCAAACAATCATTCAAACGACCAAGACTGAATATTTGTCGGAGACCTATTAGGATACTATGTGATGGTTCAAACTTTCAACTAGCAATTCTATCCCAGTTTACATTATTATGCTTCTATACGTCTATCTTTGATCAGAACGTATAGTGAGGGCCAATTTAAAAAGAAAATAAAGGTCACTTTCAGTTCAAAATCAACTTAACTTTATATTTAAGTTAAGGTTTTGCAAGGCTACACATTGTATAAGCCAAGGAAACTGCAAACACGTGGTCCTGCCTGGAGATTGCAGTTCTGATATTTCTCGACAAAGATACATATCTATTATTTCGTTTTCCCTCCTGTCTAAATTTCAAATCCAGAAAAAAAGTCTCTGTAATAGATATATAAACGTGAAAAATGTCTATGATAAAGTATGGTATTTATGTGTTCAATTCTTATAATACAAATCACCAATTTTCCTTCCATTTTGATTCCATCTCCATTTCTAAGACATTTTTCACGATATTTTTGAGTGCTGGCGCTCCCAATGTTTAAGGGAAGTGATTGACAATATGAGGGGGAAAAAGACACATTTACTGTGATATCTACAAAATATACGTGAATACAGTATAACATCAAGAAATAATCAGAACTGCGCCAACTATTACCCACTTGAGACGACAGTTTTCAGTGAAGAATGACTGCACGGCTCGAAAGCTGAGCAAATGCAGCACATCATTCTGTACTCCGGATATGAAAACACGATTGCAAACACGATTAGAGACTTTAATCATCATTTCATTTCAAGTAATATCATTGGCATATAGTCATTGGTTAATATTTTGTGAAAGAGCATACCTGTCTTTCATGTCTGATTCTTTTGTGTACAGAGAGCTTATACGGAGACCCTGCGGTTAGGGGTTAGGGATTGTTCTCAATTAACCCTCCTCACCTCACTGCAACCGCCAGCATGACCGCCGTCCGTTAAAAAATTATCAATCTTAATCTATATCTCGATCTGTCTAGGACCAGAGTCACAAGGTGGTGATATTTGTCACACTAATTGTCTGTCACGGGGATACATAAACCTTTACAAGTACTTGATTGTTGAAGCCGATACGAAAGGAATTAATCGTGATCAACGGTAGTGAGACAACATGACATTAAGTTTATTCATACCAATCCAATGATTGATTAGCACTCGCCAGTGGTTACGTGAGGTCCAACTGTTTCGCATCCTTTGAAAGTGCCCTGGAGTTTTCGTGAGACATCACACAATGCAATTCTGCTGGACAAATTTTCAGCTCGCACACGTTATTCAATGAATTATCTACACACGCACACACACACACACACACACACACACACACACACGCACATGCTCATAGGGCGTGGCGGGAGTCTTACTACACAAGCTTGATCATTCTTCTTTGACGACATCAATAGTTGTAGCCTCAGCAGTCGACTTTTGAGTCGTCCTGGAGAATACGAAGGAGTCCATCTAAAACATCAATCACAACGTACTGCACACTTGGTGTAAACAATAATTTGAAATTCATTCTAGTGATCAGTGATAGGAGTGGATATTCAACATTGAGTCGACATATTAGACGGAATCTTGAATACTAACGTGCAATTATCTGATTATAAGTGTTGATTAAGTATCGCGATCGAGCTCAGAAAGAATGTCTTTCTTTGTGTGGTTCTTTGCTATTGTTATCATCTTTTTCCCAACTTTTTTATTGTCCAAAGGCAATACAAAGCGTGAGTATCTTTATTGATCTTTATAGTGCATCATATAGAGTTATTTTAAGTTCTTTGCTTTCGTGCAGACATACAGAAGGGGACAATGGACCCAAAATCATGTTTGCCTCGTCTGAATTTTCAGGAATATATGGATCGACTGTGCTATATACAGTAGATAATTATGATAGTAGAACAATTTTGGAAATTAAGTATTGTCAGTTTTAGATTTGATTTTAAAATGGAATGTGTGGAGTTATTTCTTTGTTATTAAGACTTTCAGACTGACAAGATAATAAAGAAATAAAGCAACACATAATGATGATAATTATTATCTTGCCTGGAACAGATATTGCTGAACTGAACAGCACGACTTCAACAATTCCTCAAAGGATTGGTTTCACACTACTAACCCGAGCGATTCAGGACTTCAGACAGTTAATTGTAAAATAACTCCTTCTGATCATTTTATCTCCCGTAGATTTTACTCTCAGCTGTTCGGATAGGCCACTAGAGCTAGAGATATGGTGCGACGAGAACTGTGTCGTCAGTGGAGATACTTGGCATGTAGAAGCACCTGAAGGACGGCGAATTCTCACTGAAATAGAATCTATCAACAACAAAGTAATGGGGTATAATATGCGGGATGAAATAGCTGACACAGAGTCTCTGATTGTGATTTGGAATTATACCCAAAGTTCCTCTGTTATATCACTGACCCATCAGACTCAGCTAAACATATGGTATATATGTCTACCCAGTGAACTTCAAGATGAGGTTGAAGTGTTATGAAGGTAAGTGTTCCTGACGATTTAACGATGTTGAATAATTCTAAATAAGAATACATTTGTGGAACCCATTATGAAAACTACTTAGTATTCCTTAGGTGAGTACTGATTTTTTTTTTAATTCAAGGACACGGATGAATGTGTACACAAAGGCAATGTGAATAAATATTAATGAAAGGTCGTGTTAAGACCAGAAGGTGATCCGTTAAAAGGTGATGTTACAGTTCACTTAAAGGAACGCTGTTTCGTTTTGTGAAAACGCATAGAATATTAGAAAGTTCTACATTTACGATGTAAGAAAACACTTTCAGACTTTGTTTGTTTTAACTGAACCCAGTGAAATATTTCGAGAGTCACCCTTAATTTAATAATGATATGAATAATGATACTTGAATCTTTCTATCGTCAATGAAGATGGAAATCATGAAAGCAGAGTAGTTATGAGACTTTAATGTAACTTGTGCTATCCATCATACATGAATTAATACCGCAAACACCCACAAAAACTGTAATTGTATTTTAAGCCTATTCAGAAAGTCGAGATTCTGTGTGTGTGTGTGTGTGTGTGTGTGTGTGTGTGTGTTGGTATGTTGTTGTTGTGGTTGTGGTGGTACATTTGACAACATAATGTCATAAAAAACGCCAAAAAACGGCAATCATTTTAGATACTCATTTTCATTTCTTCTCGACCATTCGACCTTAATCGATCTATCAATCTTAAGAATAACTATATTATTCACACCAAATCTTCATTTTACTGTAAATCATTATGACACCCAGCATACAAAAAGTTTTTCATTAATTTTCCTTTTCGAGGAAAACCATCGGTAAAGCTGGTTGACGGACCCTCTCCCCAGGAAGGCTTGGTGAAAATTGATCCCGACAGATATGTCTGCTATGATGGATTTACCGAAAAAGCTGCTGAACTTGTCTGCAATGAGCTTGGTTTCCCAGCGGCAGGAAAACATTGGGCAGAGACTTTGTCCAGTACAATCATAACTAAAAACAGCAGTCTGATGATGTCGTGTCCAGAAGGTGACCGCAGATTTGAGCAAGTCTGTTAAGTGTGACTGCACTAATATGTTGTAGGCCTACATAATTATTACTTGATAGATTGATTGATTGATTTTATTGAAACTAATATGTAACAAAATAAATCAATAACAATGAAAAAGAAAAATAAAGCTTGCTTTGATATCTTAATAACGAGGCATCTTTGGATTGAGACCAGGGAGATATCAATGTTGTGTAGGACATTGTCAAAATTTCTGTAGCGAGGGGACTCGCTTTGTCCCTTAAAAGAAACTTATCACAATGTGTGGAAGGAAGCATAATGCGAATACTTATTGATAGCTCACTTCACTTTTCACCTTAAAAGCAAATATCTTTCCTGCACGTAAAGATGCAGCGAATTGGTCTATCTTGCAATGGACTTAAGAACGAATAAACAATAATAACCATTCGTGGTTCGCCTCATCAGAATCCGCGGCAGACTGTTCGTTTGAGAGGACGACTTTCAACTCATACGTTTTGATCCAAGAATGAGGGAACATTTTTGTTTCAAACTTTTTAAAGGATTTTTGTTTGTCCTTATTTAGATTTGTATAAAGTGTTAGATATATGTGCGTGTATGTGTATTGTACATGTTTTGCTGCTATATAATTCAGTGTTTGAATTGCTTTTCCACGGGTATTGTACCTTTTTATGAGGTAACTAAGAAAAATGATTTGAAATGAAAATTGACTGTAAATGTATACGGTTGGATAACATTGAAAAGGGGTAACTGAAAAAAACAAACAAACATATATAATTATCCTTTCTTGTCGGTTTTCTTGAGGAATTGTACAATAATGATGATAATTCCTGGCCCTTTTCGTCTCGTGATATTTATGTGGGTCTCACCATATAACTTCACAGGTAAGCAACGATTAATGGATTGCTCATATGCAACATGGACGTGTTCGTTGGAAAAGACTGTCAGATTGAAATGCAAAGGTAAGATAACTATTGCAGCTTTCTGTCTCATATGTACTTAAAATGAAAAGAAAGAAAAATCATGTGTTGAATTCAAATAGTTGAACCTAATAAAAAAGAAAACAATGCCACGGGTACCGTCCCACTTTGATAATATTGTTCAGCAATTATCCATCAATATCCTGCAACTTTGTGAATGATGTGTTGATGGCGCTGTATGAATGCTGTTTCATTGTCACCACCATCCAACGTAACAGAAAATGACTCCGCAGATGACATCAACCAGAGATAATAATTATAGTCATTGGAAAACGTAACAGGTGAAGGAGATTAGCTTGGCAATAGTGCGTCATAATTCCATACTCTATTAGAAACAAAAACATTCGAGTTGTCAGAACTCTCTTCGACTTCAGAATCCGGGCGGTCAAATATCATACATTTCATTTCATTTCATTTCAATTTATTTTCATATTTCTCACATATATCACAATATAAAATAAATTGATACGAAATCTATACAGAACATAATTCAAAATAGAACTTCACCGGAATGTTCAAAAGTTTGTCTTGGTATACACAAGGTCTGTATACATGCGAGTTAAACTGAGATCATAATGCGAAAAAAATATGATGGGGCCTGCGTAAAAGCAAGCTTGTATAGAGCCGCAGGTCCCGTGGTAAAATCAGATTAGGGGAAGCATAAGTACAGATATTTTTAGACCATACTATAATTGGGGGATCCGATTAAAACGAACAAGATCAAATCAAATGTTGCTATATAAAATACAGAATAAAACACTGAAAGGTCACATGTTGCAACTATAACCTACTACAAGTAAGGACATTGAGAGAACAACGACTGAGATTGTAAGGATTTAAGTGGGTGTGGAGGTATAGATGATGACGTAACAATTGGCATAAATACATAAATGGAAGGTGGGCTAAAAGAATTTTGTCCTGAATATAAAATATACACACAAGGACAATGGAGCTCAGGTGTCAAATTCCAGCGGGGTCCTAAACCATGCAGGCCGTGTGACCATGGTAACAGACAGCTGCCACGCGCAAGAATTCCAACAATCGAGTGTAACAATAAAAACTTAGAGAGCGCAACAGGCAGACTGATCGAAGAATAATAATGTACATGGTTAGGATCCCGTCGGACTACTACTAGAAGATAAATGAGATAGACAAGGGAGGAAATACTGAGCAACAAGTACTATACAATATGCATGCCGTAGCTGCTCAAAAGATATTGTTTTAATTTTCGTTTGAATGAGGTTAAAGTGGTGCAGCTTGTAAGTTCCGTAGGGAGTTCATTCCAGTACTTAGGTCCAGTGAACATGATAGTTTTTTTCGCAAAAATTGTTCGGGTACGTGGAAGGTGATACGCATAACGTTGGCGGGTTGGATAATCATGAACTGTATAGTTTCTTGTGAACATTTTGGAAAATGCATCTGGTAATTGGCCAGTTGAGAATTGAAACATAAACAGGCAAACGTTGTAAGAAAATAACTCAGGAATTTTCAAAATTTTATTGCTTATAAAAAGTTCATTCGTATGCGATAAGTATCCAGCGTGGTTTACAATTCTAATAGCGCGTTTTTGCACAATAAATAACAAATCGATAAGATTTTTAGAAGCATTTCCCCACGCCAGAATCCCATAATTAAGATAGGGAGATATCAAAGTTGAATATATACTCTGTAGAATATTACATGGAAAATAATAACTAAGTTTGTTTAGAACCCCTGTATTTCTAGCAATAATTCTACTTACATAACCAACATGGGTTCTCCAAGATAAATCACTATCAATGTAAAGACCCAAGAATTTTGTGCTGTTGACCTGTGACAAATCAATGTTGTTGATCTTGACAGAAATAGGTAGTACAGGTGGGGAATTACTAAATAAAATATAATGAGTTTTTTCAAGGTTTAAGGAAAGTTTGTTTGCAAAAATCCAAGATTGAACAGAAACAAGTTCTTCATTTATTATGTTTATAAGTTCATCAGGATTTGGATGAGAAAAGAACAAATTTGTATCGTCTGCAAAACAAATGACGAAGGAAAGGATCTTAGATGAGTTCTGAATATCGTTGATATACAAAATGAAAAGAAGTGGACCTAACAGGGAACCCTGAGGAACCCCGCAAGAAATTAACTTAGGTTGGGAATCGTGACCGTGGATACTTACAAATTGTTTTCTATTTGTCAGATAATCAGAAAACCATTCTAGCGCCTTACCCCGAATTCCGTAATGATTTAATTTATAAAGTAAAATATCATGATCTATTGTATCAAACGCCTTTGAAAAGTCAAGAAAAACACCAACAGTATGAGATACATCATCTATAGCATGAGCTATCTTATCAATAAACTTGAGTAATGCGTGAGTTGTACTATGTTTTTTGCGAAATCCAAATTGAGAATCAGTAAATATTTTTGACTGAAGAAGAAAATTAAGGGTACGTTTATACACAAGTCTTTCGAGTATCTTTGAAAAGGAAGTTAAAAGGGAAATAGGACGATAATTACTAACAAAATCTTTTCGCCCTTTTTTTAAAAATGGGAACAACTCTGGCTACTTTCATTTTACAAGGAACTTTACCACTAGATAAGGATTGATTCAAAATAAAAGTAAGGGGTGAAATTATTTCATGAATCACGTTCTTTACCAAAAAATTTGTGATACCATCGTATCCCGAACTTTTTTTGTTATTTAATCTATCAACAATCTTTATTATTTCATCTTCAACAATCGGTACAAAAAATAAAGATGCCACATTCCTATTATCCAGAAAAGAGTGAAATTCCTGGTGCGCTGAAGGGATTTTGTCAGCCAGATTTGGGCCAATGTGTACAAAGTAATCATTAAAAACTTCAGCTATGTCTATGGGGTCGTCAATACGAACATCATCCTCTTGAACATAACTAGGAGCATTATTGTCAGTATTACATTTCAACGCCTGATTTATCACCCTCCACGTACCCTTCACATCATATTTGCATTTATCGAATTGATTCATGAAATACATCCGTTTGGCTAACCGTAATGAAGAAGTAAGGATATTACGATACCGAGTATATCGGGACTTATTCATAACAGTGGGTACTTTACGATATTTACGAAACAGTTTATTTTTCTTATTAATGGATTTTAAAAGTGATTTAGTAACCCATGGCTGCCGAGGTACTTTTTTATGATTTGATTTAAAACATTTACGACAAGGGATAACAGTATTGAGCTGAGTAATGAAAATATCTATGAAAATATCAAATGATAAGTTTACGTCATTTTGATTATAAACAATCGACCAATCAACGAGTTTTAACTTTTCTCTAAGCCTGTTAATATTTGAGTCTGACATCACACGAAAACCGGAAGTGTTGTGCACACTTTCTGTCAGAGTGTCAACGTTACCAATAAGTGCATACACAGGAAAATGATCAGAGATATCAGTAACCACAATACCAGGTGAAATAGGAGAAGATAACTTGTTAACAAATATATTATCGAATAAAGTAGAAGAAATATCAGTGATTCTTGTAGGTTTTCTTATAAGAGGAATGAAAGACTTAGACAGCACACTGTTAGAACGCTGTGTAAAATTTCGTTGTTTAAAATATTGTTGTTTAAAATTCTAAACAATGTTGTTTAAATATAGAAAATTGGAGCTTGATTGCCTTAAACAGCGGTTGTTTAAAAACAATTCGGAATGATTGTCCAAACAATTAAACATCGTTGTTTAGAAATTGATGGGCAAAAGTCATGTGATAATCATGAACCAATCAGCGGGCCTACATGTATCCTTCGTCGCAATCGATCACCGCCACCGCCGGGCGGCCACCGCGCCTAGGCCTCACACACACACACGTACATCACACGTTTATGTACGTATAGCTATACAGTACCGAAGCGCGACTATTCATCATGATGGACGGCGGTGACGATGACTGCAATGCAGCTATATGGAGTCACGAACATTCTCAGCAAATGGGGTCTAGCTATAGAAGAACTTTGCCAGTCATTCCAAGGTATTTATTTATTTAACTGATAGTTACATCGCTTCATGCCCATCTGTAATTTGCATGATGTATGAAGCTAGTCACGGCTCACGCTTTGGGTTCTTGGCCGGGCTGCGCTACGCCTCGCCTTCATGCATGTATGTAACGTTAGATCTACAGGTGTAAGAAACTGTTAATGTTAACGTTAACGTTAAGTTAGGTCGTCTGTACCGGTACGTACATTATGTTTTTCAACCAACTCAATATAGTCGTGCTTGTATAAACACTTGCATAATTCAATCCTTACATACATTTTCAAAACTTCACATAAAATACGAATTTCTTTTACAAAAACTAATCATCTAAATCAGCGTACGGAATATTCCCATTGTTGACACAGTACAGTTTTAGCCTATTCGTTGTACAGTAAAGTTGTAACAGGCACCGTATCACACAGCATGCACATTTGAATAGGCGCAGTGTCCGAGTTCGATGATGTAGAATCTAACAAGTTAGTTATGGGCATATGCCATAGGGTCTAACGTGACGGTTAGGGCCTAGCTAGATAGGCAATGCTAGGGCCTAGTCAAGGGCTAGGGCCTATATTTTAGACTGCTAACCTCCACTAGTGCTAACTAAGTTCAATTACACAATGACCTGTCTCGATCATTTCCTACCTCATAATTTAACGCTAGAACTTTGTATGGTCGGCTGTATGATAGCCCTACTACATCGACCACCCTCTTGTATAAACCGACCGTGTATTAATTGGCGCACTGAACGCTTAGTACCGGTACGCACTTGGAACATTAACACTGCAGGCAATTGTAAAGCACATAAAAATGGATTGGCTTTGACTGTTGATGAGAAATGGTGTGGGAAAACGGGAGAATTCACCATTCATTAACAAAGTTAATGGTTTTAATCAAGGACAAAATTTCGAATATTTTCACCGAATCGTAATGTAATGTCTATGGAAGTTTCTAAAAAGCTTTGTACATGCAACACGGTCTTCAATACAACTCAGTTTGTGTGCATTGTCAATGCAAAAACAGCGGTCGCGATCTCAATAAGGAGCGTTACCGCGGGGAGCTGAAACGAGGCCACGCAAGTTCGACGCGTCGATATTTTTGCACTGAAACTTCGAATCGAAAAGGGAACAAAGGCATTTGATAGCCTAGCTCTGGATTTTCTCAAACACGTAGGTCAAATTTTTTGCATGAATTTCAGTGTTAAATATTCTTATCAAGCAAATAAACATTAGGCGGTCGATGAGTAGTAGGTCCAACCGTACAACCAAAATCTACTGTAAACATAACGAACCCCCTAAAATCCAATACTAAAGTGCAAGTTAAGTTCCGCTACTTTTGCTGGAGCAATTCATTCTTTACTGAGCATCATTGCCATCAATGATGCTCGATGAATTAAGGTCTACGTAAGCTTCCAGTAGAAAAAAAGGCCTAGAGCCCCTATAGAAAATGAAGATAAAGACAGAAAACAGATTGTGGTGTTTTTAACGCACAATATAGTCTATGCACCACACGTAAACTTAATGCCTGTAGTAATAATATACCACCTTAGTAGAGTTCTATTTGTTTCGTGTAGGTAGGTGGTTTGGAACCAATTTTTAAGTTTCTATGCAAAGATTAGGAGCTTTCTTTTCAGTCTGTCAAGATTTCCATGCCAAACGAAGCACATTGTTCAAATTCACACAAACTTGTGAGAAAAATGTTTATAGAATGAACATTTTTGCAGAAGCTAATGATCATGCACAATTCACTCCATCATTGTTTTTGTTATTAACTTAAGTATTATATTTTTTCCCATTTGGTTTGTAGCATTCTTTCTGGGCCACCCTTAATATGATTACAAATGCAATCTTGTTCCGTACAGATCAAGCAAGACTTCAGCCAGGAGATCATGGCTGAAGACAGGATGTTTGCAGCATGGCCATGTATGCTGACAAAGTACTCTAGTATGGGGAATCAAGATGTCCATCGTAGCAAACGCTGCTTATTCGTCACACGGGTGACACCGATGGCCTTTCCCAAGGTACATTTTAAATACTGTAGTATTGCTCTGTGTAGAGATTCTAATCTACAGCCCCAGTACCACCCTTTCCTTTCTTGCATTTGAGTTGAGGTGAATTTATTAACAACATTAACAAAATACTTACAGTATGTACACGACTATAAAAAAAAAAAAAAATTGTTAGACCGAGAAATTCATTCAACGCTCGTTAATTAATTTCTAAGACTTTCGCAAAAACCTGCAAAAACTGAAGTGGATGTGTAATTTCAAAGCCAATTATCAAAGAGATCATCCGGGCTCTTGATGACTCTGCTTTGTCCATCATTCAACTTGCATGTCATGTTCCCATATTTGGTTTTGTTGCCGATTCGACATCATGAGCTTCCTTGGCATTTATCATGCACTGATCGAGTGACACATTGCATGCCTTTAGATCTTCATTGATGTACACACTTTTCATGTTCTCTTTTCCTTTTCAGAATAGAATGCCCAGAATACAGTTTGTTCCTTTTGTTTGCAATAAAGTGGACTTTGATCTGCCTGCTCTTTCCTTCTTGCCTTTTCCCCACGATGATGACAAGATGATGAAGATGAGATGTCCTCTTTCCAAATGTCTAAGCCAACTTCCTTGGCAACATTTGACTCGCCCTCAGTAAGCTCTTCCTCTGTCTCCTCAGCCCCCTCTGGCAGGCCAGTCAGGCAGAGATTGTCCCTCCTTAGCTCATGTTGGACCTCGTCCTGCTGGAACTGAATCCTCAAGAGATGACATGTGGATTCAGAACATCTTTAATTGTGCTCATACAAGCTTCTTTCGCTCCTTGTATCACATGCGGTAGTGCAGCTTTAATGACTGTATCTACAGCTTGGACAATTATTTGGGAGAGGCTGTCTCCTGCCCCTCTCTCACATTATAGCACCCCACGGCCACACAGTTCATGTACACTGAAACTTCTGGACGGTTTGTCCTTGCCTCCTTCATCTACCATTCCCCTTTTCTTCTCCACTACCTGATCAACTCACATGATAATCAAGCTTTTGTCATTATAGGATAACATTAACAGAGAAGTCTTTTATGAACTATTAAAGTTTTTGCATTCTTTTTCCTACTACTTGGAATAAAAATCACTGGACCTTGACAATCCCTTGCTCTTGCTAATCTAATTAAGATATATGCATATTAACTGATCTTGCTTTATGCAATGCCAGAATATGACATGAACCTCCTGCAAAAGCCCAAATGTCATTCATATTGCAATAGTCTTTGTTAAGCACGTACCAGTAGTGCAAGATTATTCTTATTAAGGCACTGGCTGTCAACACCATTCAACTTTCTTTCATCCAAGTTCATGGTAACTCTGATTGCTGCTTTGTAGAATAGCATGATGATTATTACAGCATTAGCATTCTAATGCTTGGCCTTACAAGTTTGGCTCTACTCATCCACAATTACTTGCCCGTCTTGGTAGTAAATGCCGTTGCCAGAATCAGTCCCTCATTCAAAATGTGTAGTATTTTCTACAATACCCTCCAAACAACTTTAAAGCAGCCCCCCCCCCCCCACAGTTACTAATCCTGGTCGCAATCAAGTACAATATAAGTACATAAGCTAGCATCTGAATATGATATGATACTTGTCAGCATTTCTCTTTATCAGCCTTGATTGTGTTAATATCTTTAAAGGGTATATTTGTATTTATCATTCAAAATTCTCCCCCTGTGTCATACATTTTGCTCCACAGAGGAAAAAGAGATGCTTGCATTCAGCATGCTGCCGGTAGTTTGCCGAGGCTGGACTGCGAGGGTGTGGGGCAAGTGCTCCTTTCAGGAGTCGGAGTTATTCTACGACTTTCAAGCTGTAAGTACCTAACTGTTCGGAGGCTAATCTTCTAAAACAAGTGATGTGTTGCCCTCTTATTAAGATGATGAGATGGACTTTGACATTGCAATACAAAATATAAAAATCATCAAGCTGTGGTACATAGTTACAAAAATTCCCAGTTTATGCTGTTTCATTTGTTAGTTTAGTCCATGGATTCTACATATTTATGCAAATTTACTATGTTGCTAATGTATGCTGTGAATCACATTTTTTTTTAATGAAAAAAAAAATCTTATATTACATAGTCAACATACATACAGTGCACTCCCGTTATAACGAACACGGTTATAACGAAATTCCGGTTATAACGAAGTAAAAATTTGGGCTGCAATGTGATCCACTTTGTGTATTTCTATTGTTTATTTGTTCGGTTATAACGAAATTCCGATATAACGAAAGGAAACTGCTGGTCCTGAGGACTTCGTTATAACGGGAGTCCACTGTATTTACTTTATTTTGTACCTGACTGCTCAATCACACACTTGTCCAATATCAATATGTCTTTTTCATTTTGATAAAAAGGGGAAAAAATTCGCATGAAATGCAAAATTGGTCCCAAATGTCGCCAATAAGGAATATTCCATTCATCAACAAATATTGCACTTGACCTATGGTATCATTATATTCAGCAAGATGCTGGAAATATATCACATACCACTCATATACATCCAATGTGATACAGGGTGTCCCCCCCCCCTACCAAAAAGAAAAAAAGACCTCGTATACTCCTTAATGTTCCTACAATGTAAGAGGACAAAATTGTTATACTACTAGTATTGGAAAGAGTAACTTACCCACAATAATGAAATGCAATTCAGAAGTAGTTTTTGTCTGATAATACTTTTTGCCTGGGCTTGCCAGCAATAAAATTAATTGCCTTTCAGAAGTTCCCATAGGCCACACAGTTGAAAATTCATTCAGCCAGGTCATGGTTAGCCCTTGCAAGAATAGAAAATGTAATGCATGGATGTTATAATTGCATAAAATACCCAATTTAGGGTATATGTTTGCAAATGAAATGTTGCAGAATTTGGCCAGGCACTTTATTATGAACTCTACCTTGAACATTGGAGAGGTGTGGGAAATATATCTGTTCTGATGGACTTCATTATACCAATGCCTCAACCCAACACTTCTGCGTAGATTATTTCAAGATTTTATCGAGACGTATATATGCATGTTTCTTTTCCACTTCCATTTCATTTTACAGGAGGGCACAGACCTGGCTTTCTACATTGGACAAATTGACAGGAAGCAGAGACCACAGCCCTTCATCTTGCTGATGCGAGGATCCTGGAAGAAGCCACTGCAAACCTTTGTCATTAGGAAGTTTTCGCTACACGATGCGAAGACCGAGAATACGAGGAAGCGATCACTTGTGACAGTCCCCGTACTCTGACTCCCGTCCCCATATCTATGCAGTTTCGCTTTCCTGTACAGGACGGAGGCATGGGGACAAGATCGCTGATTGGTTGGCTGACTGGCTGGCTCACTCCTGCCCAGCATCGGGACCGACCGAACGCTATTATGGCCAAGTACCGTACTCGTTTTCCCCCGGACGGGACGTTCCTCGGATTTGATCATGTGCAGAAGCAAATTTCGCACACGACACGCTTAACTCCTGGCCGCGTTGTGCTTGCGAAAACTCCCTATTGTAGAGAGACAAGGATTCTTGTTTCCAACTTTGACAAAGGCTGTGGACTGTGCATTCAAAGTGCATTATGTCCTAGATGTAGAGTACCAGGCTCAATGTTTTGCTGCCTGGCAGTTCTTGGAGACAGTTGTGTACAAAATGCCTGGTAAAGTGACGTCCAATTCTGTGAGAGAGATCAGGACATACCTGAACTCTTCAAATCAGGAAGATTGGATGCGTAGAATGAGATTTTCATGGTCATCTGAAGTTTAATTGACAAAGTTGACTTTTAGGTCATTCGTCAAAGCAAAGGTTTGGTATCTATGTTTTATTTGTTTTTAACTCAATAAGTAATGGATACATGTCACATGGAAAGATCAAAGGTCATGAGAAGATTGTTCTATTAGTGGGTAATGTTGGCCCTTGAAAACTTGTGATAAAGATGGGCTAGAAATGAATTAAAAAGGGTATTTTGCATAGTAGTGACTTAATGAAATATTGGGCAAGATCTTCACAGGTTTATACTGAAGCATGACAGTCAATTTTCAGAAATATAGCAATTGTGAAATTAAAACCTCATATCTGTTGAGCATAATGGAGGTGACACTCTGTACTGAATGTGGCCTTCATAAAATTCAAGATGAACTGTTTCGTAGAATGTATATTTCCATTATGAATTTATTTCATTGTATATAGAGTAATCTTCATTACTGCCATCTCTATCACAGGAGTGAAAGAGATGATCTTTGCTGGACAGATGTGCTGTACTTGGCACATCCCAGTTATGATTAAAAAAAAACAAACTGTATGTGTTGGTAGCAGGTATGACTTCTCAGATTACACCAGTAAACAGTAAGTTTCATTATAATTACAATGTACTGTATATGTTATTTGGTCTGTTCAGATATGCTGAATATAGGTATGGAGTAGAATTTTCACAAGAGATAAAACTTATTTCTTAATGTGAATGGTTTCTCCATCTGCAGTATATTTACAGTCATCACTGTACTGTCAAGGAAATATTATCCAATAACCCCTGACTTACTATTGCAGATGTTCCCCAAAAGCATTGCAACTGAAATGATTCAAAATGTTGTTACATCAAATTGAACATTGTTAAAAATGATCTAGTTAATAGAGAAGATGTGTAGTGCAATACCTTCAGTAATGTTTTCTTTTGAATAGTGGGGCAACAAAGTACAGTATTGGGACAGAAAAGCAAATCCTTTGAGGGCCATTCCCTTATGCTTCGCTTATGAGATTTCCAAGTGCATGTAATAGTGACAAACACTTCAAGAACAAAGTCAGTGGTTCTAAGAAAATCAGATAATTATTCCAGGAAATAAGACTCATTCAAGATTTATCTTGTCTTGTCAGGGTATGATCACTATAAAACTGGATAATGTGTCTGTAAGGTGTGCATTGGACTGTAAAAGCATTCTGAAAAATTACATTCTCTGTGTACTGTTCATTCAGTTAGCCCTTTTGGACCCATCTGAGGGCAACTGATGGTCCCCATGCACCCACACAATATGAGAAATGAAGCAACAAAATATTCAGTGTGGCACAGGTATAGATAATCTCAAGCTGAACACATCCATGTTATGCATAATAATTAATTCTTTAATTATTGCAAGTTTCAAATTCAATTTGCCATTGCAGTTTAGTTGAAATATTGTGAAATGTGATTTTTACGGCATTAAGCGCCCCATTTGTATATAAGTGGAATCAAAATGTACATTTGACAATACATTAAGCTTTAGATGAGTCGAGGTCAATTCAGCTGGGAAATCACTTGACTCAAGCATAACAAAAGCTCGTGATTTTTCCTCTGCAGTCAAACTGCATATTTTTACTAAATCTGCGCAAGTCGACACATTTTTCTCGGTTCTCGAGAACTTCGACTTATCAAAGGTTAACTGTATAAGAAGAATTGTTACTCTGTATATATTCTGAAAATGGATGAGACAATTATTGATTGGCTCAATTTGTTATTTGTAATAAGTTTGCACATCGATGGACAGATTGACCGATTGAAGGTTTTCTAATGATACGCTGTCAGTGATATAGACAGTAAAAATGTGCTGAAATATATAATTGGCCAAAAAAATAAACATTTGTGTTATTGTGCTTATATACAAGTGAGTTGTACAGTAATATGGGATTAAGAACTGTTTAAATTCTAAACATGAATATTTAATATTTGCTTTAAACAACCCAGTTGTATAAAATTACTTTTAAACAACCCGGTTGTGTAAAATGACTTTTAAACAACAGTTGTTTAGAGTTTTAAACAACTCTTTTTAAACAACTCAGTTGTATAAAATAACATTTAAACAACAGTTGTTTAGACTTTTAAACAACTTTTTTTAAACAACCCAGTTGTATAAAATGACTTTTAAACAACAGTTGTTCAAATTTTTAAACAACTTTTTTAAACAACCCAGTTGTTTAAATTTCTTTTAAACAACAGTTGTTTAGAATTTTTAAACAACAAAGGGTTAAACTTTTAAACAACTACGTGTTGTTTAATTTTTAAACAACAGTTGAGCGATTCACCGGTTAACTTGTGGTTGTTTAAAATTTTAAACAACCTTGTTGATTTTTTTCTAACAGTGCATTTGATTGAGAAATTCTTGACAATTATGGTTATCGTAGTTTAAAAGATTTAAATTAAAATCACCCATAAGAAAACATGATTTATTTCTGAAATACTGGTTCAACAAAATGCCATCGAGTAATTCAACGAACTCAGTTAAATTCGAATTTGGTGGCCTGTAAATTTCCCCGACAATTACATTTCCTTTATTTGGTACTTTTATCTCGATGAAAATACTTTCAAAAAATTCTGTCATAAAACTGAACTCCTCTAATAACCGATGGTTTAAATTTTCTGTGACATAAAAACCAACTCCACCTCCTTTCTTACATAATCTATTGTTTGTTATAAGTTTAAATTGATCAATGTGAAACAAGGAGGAAGGTGACTTCTCCTGTAACCATGTTTCACTGAGGCCGATGACACCATGAGTAAATCGTAGTTCATCAATGAATAGAAGAAATTGATCAAAATGTTGGTTTAAACTCCTTATATTAAAATGAGAAATGAAAAGTTGATTTGGGTCAGAATGGGATGATGAAATGAGATCTTTTTCTGAGCAGTAATTTGCAGAAAACATATATGCTGAAATGTCATTTAGATCAAAATCTAGTTTTAATTCATCAGATTCTGTAGTTAAGAACATTTTAGAAGCAAAATTATCATCGTTCTCATTATTTGTAGTGGTTACGGAACTTCCACCTTCCGATAACTGAACATCTGCAAGAGTATCATTCATATTCATTGGGATAAAACTCTATGCAAATCATCCTATTTTCCACAGTATTTTCGTTGAGAAATGTGACAAAATGAGCAGGAATACTAAACATGACATATTGCCATTGACCAAGATACATGGTGGTAAAAGACACGGTATAATATTTGTCCTGGGGACATGTATGCACCTGAGTAGCTATTGCCGACATTGGGAAAACATGTTTACGTAAGAACGGGGAAAAATACACCAGCATCAACGCATGGAATTCGGAAGTGCAAATAGCGAGTGAGCGAATAAAAAGTACTGGGGTTCTGCAAACACGAATGGAATGTGTCACTCGATTGGATAACGCGTGAAACAATGTATACAACGGATACAGTGGATACATAGATTCAACTGGTGCGAATAACATTTCTGTAGGTTCAATTAAGAATTGCGAACATGTGACCTTCCCTAAGAGCAGACATGCACACTTGGCATTGCTAATGAATACGAAAATGTAACATTTAGACAAAAACGCAAAAACAAACAAAAGAAAAATAAGCATGTACAACACTGGCTCTATCTTAGAGCACATCACTGTCATCACAAGTGATAATAAGGTGACAAAAAATGTCAAACTATACATTTCTTAGAGTCATGAGATATCGACTGCCAACCCACCCTCCCCTCCCTGATACAATTTACAATAATTGCAGACAGGTCCATGAACTGAGTTTAAAATTGAGTTGGTGTAGTTAAAGATAAGGTTCATTAAGTAAAGTACACTGCATCATAGAAAATGAATATACCAAAACCCCTCAAAAAGGGTCCTTTTGTATTATACCGTAAGTTTGTAGTAAAGCATGGAGTGAGTACTTCAGAATTCATGAAAAAATATACAGTATGTATATTTAAAAGAAAGATGCACTCCATTCTGGCGTTCCCCCCAATCAACCATTATAAATCAGAACACATCTGAGAAAGTTGTGGAGAGAGAGAGAAAAAAACAACAACCAGGCAGCAGTATAACTGTCTATATTATAAAAATACATAATGTAGTTTTATGATCCTCCTGTTGATAACAAAAATAATGCATTTATCTGAATCATATGCCAGAATAACCTTTAAAGAAAGACATACTCTTATAAACAGATAACATTTAGTGAATTTAGTACATATCTTGCTGGTGTTTATAGTGACAGTAAAAAAGGAGAACATAGCATTGGTTTTACGTACCAGCTTACGATATAATGTTGTCTGCCCCTCCCCCCCCCAAAAAAAAGGAACAAAATATCTTGAAGATGTTATAACAGTCTTTCCTCTATGAGAGAAGCAAAAGAGGAAATGAACACACTCAAGGATAGGGGTAAAATAATTAAGCTTTTGTGAATCGTTGCGTATGTTACCCGGGGGACAGCCTCCTGACCCACACACAATACACTGAGTCGCAGCTCAGCCGCCAAACCAGCTATAAAACCCTGCTTCTAATCAACATGGCAGTTGGTCTACTTCTCCGACAGGAATTGATACATGTGTCGGTAGAACATCAAAATGAGTAAATATGATGCCTATATCAGTAAGAAAATGTAATTCGGCTCTTTTCCCTTTTCGCTCCTGTAAATATGACAAATGTATCATCACCTTTGATTACATTTTATTCGACTAGCCAATAATATAAAACAATTGCCATTACACTGTCACGTATTAGATTAGGAAACTGGTTTCAGTAGTAGCAGAGTTTATTTAGGTCTACTAAATACATGGATGAAGAAGAAAAACAAAAAGTGAAAGGATATTACTCATGGTATAGATTCCAGTCTGTAGCAGCTTTTTCTTTCCATTTTAGTACAACCTTGGTTCCCGCGAGTAGTATTTTTGTGGAGACTCCTTTCTGCTTTCGGAGGTCGTAGGCAATCTTCGCACGTTTAGTTTATACACGTTTAGTTCTGAGAAATAATCATATTCCTCTTTTTTTTCCTCGTGAAGTTATCGTCAAATTGATATGAGCAGTGAAATTCTCAGAGATGACAAAAAAAATATATAGATTTTGATATACATGCACATGATAGTCTCAAACTGAACTTGCCAGAATATAAGATACTCAAAGCAAGTCAAAGCAAGAGAATCAACTTTAAAATTATGCTAAATCAATGTCACGCTCATTGAATTACAAACAAGATATTCCTTTGCGTGTCAAACATGAGAAAGACAACAATTCATCGGACAAGCGATCTATTTAAAGGATAGAATTTTTGTTTTGTGTTTGTCGACAGTCATATTTAGTGAATCTCAAAAAGCAAGAGAAAAAAACAAACAAGAGAATCAACTTTCAAAATTCTAAATTAATATCACGCTCACTGGATTACAAACAGGATATTCCTTTTGATGTGTCGATCATGTAATATTCTGTCGACCAACAATTTATAGGATGAATGGTCTATGTAGAGGATTTTTTTTTTTTTGGGGGGGGGGGGTCGCTGTCCGACATTCAATTTCAGTGAATTTTAAATATATGTCTAACTTTGGTATAACTCAAAATTATTTGTAACTTAAAAGAAAACTACTGAAGCAAATTCTGTTTTTTCCCTCTAATTGCTTTTTTTAAAAAGATTCACTGGGGTCATGTGATCACCCGGGTCAGATGCCTAATGGTCGTTGGGACTCCAGTATAACGAACTTTGGTTCTAAATTAACTCTAACCTGCGACAAAGGTTACGTCATCAATGGCAGCTCGACACTACAGTGTGTGGGACTACCTGGTTGGTCAACCTACTTCCCGGTTTGGAATGCTTCAGTCCCGTCTTGCTCGAGAGTCGAATTTGAGAGAGACGATATGATACAAGAAGGTATCTTGTCTGTTCAAAATTTTGATACCTTTATATCGAACCAACAAATAATATGCAAGCTGTCCTTCAAGTTTTGTCAATGGTTTCAAGTTGATTGTCTTATATTAATTCCTGAATGTGATAAATGTATGGTGAATTTCTCTTTCAGGTGATGAAGATCAGACAAAAGCAACTGCATACACCGTGGGAGCTCTTATTTGTGTGATCATGATACTCGCAATACTTTCCATTGCTTTGTGGAAGCAGTTACAAAAAAGGTAAGTAAAAAAACCCGAAAAAAATCATAAAGTAAAAAAAAAAAAAACATACGTAAGCGCAACAATAAACACCTTTTTTTGTATCTAAAGTTGGAGAGGAGTTTTTCGAGAGGGTTGTGCTTGTCGTCAGATATTAAATGTCCTGTTTACTTTTGGGAGCAGTGATGTAAAAAATGATCAAGATATCACTTTTGGTGCATGTGTGTTGGTCTGGTGTATCACAAAACATCCTACCGTATACCGTATATACCGCAATAAACCCAAAATAAAAAGAGATATAAGTGGTTTTCTCAACAAACAGTAACTGTAGACGGTTTGATCTAGAAACATTTTATTATAACTATTGTTCACATTTTGTGTATTTCAGAGCACTTAACATCGATATACGGATTCAAATTCTTACAGTGGTTGTTTCTATTCCTAACTCACATTCCAGAATTATTTCAAATCACTAATACTGCGTTTTTGCTTCATCTGCAAATGGTAAACCATGCCTTTAAAGAATTGCCAATATTCCTCTTTTGTAATTGCAATACATTTGCGTTAATATTGCGTCAAACGTTTCAATGTAATTGTAAATTTATTTTTGTTCCCCTAGATTTGTGTAGAGGAAAATCAATTTTTCAACATACAAGCGAGGGAAATGTAATTAAGAATTGTTATTCTTGTCCAAATTCAAACGACATTTGAAACGTGTGATACCTTTGGTGGAAAAAAATTATGAGACAAAGCGTTCGTTTGTTTGTTTGTTTAACTGAATTTATTCAATTTCCATGTTAATTAAACTTCAATTTAGATGTTAATTGATCATTCAATACCAACTTCCTTCCCCAAATTGTCTATATAATAGCAGTAGGCAGATACCTCAAGGAGCTTCAAATCAGCCAAATGACCACTCGAATGACGGGCAGCTGCAGCATCCGCAGCATCCGAGGGAGACCGATCGTGGTGTCTCATTGAACTCCGCTCATGCTGACTCTGGCACAGTGAGTGACCCTTTTCCTGACCATCAGGGCAACGGAATTGGAAGTCTGTCAATTCACCCGGAGAACCCATATCATGTTTACCAAGACATCGTGGAGGAAGACAAGATGCCCTGTCAACCTATTGGTGTTGAAACAACTTCTATTACGCCTCGTCATGAATACCATAGCCTACAAGAAACATCAACAAATCGAAGCGACTATCATCAGGACTGTGAGTACAAGGATAAAGACCGCAGGATGACGGACGGTGCCGCCAAACCCAGCGGAAGAGCGTGCTTGTTTGATGATAGTTACTATAATTCTCTAAACTTCGGCATTAAGTCTGACGGCGTTTGCGCTCACACACAAGATGTGCACATTCGCAAAGTAGATCCCCAGCCAGGCAAACTTGCTGACACGTCTGATGTGAGCAAGGCACTGGTCAGGGAATATGCAAAGCCATGCAACTCTGGTGGATTTACCCAGGCTAGAGAATTTGATATCCGCGCAGAGAGCGAGGACGAACAAGTCAATCACGAATCTGATGATGACGGATCACAAAGAGAGAACCCTGCTCTGTCACCTGCAAGTCGGGCTTCTCAGCGTACGGCCTCCCCTGAAGGAAAAGATGCTGGACCCTCTTTCAACGTAGGTTCCACAACAGCAATGTCCTCTGATGGGGAGGCATTTTATTATCAAGTGGAACCTGATAATAAGACTGATACCTGCAAAGCACCACTGTATGCGAAGGTTGACAAAACGAAGACAATGTAATTTATCACTTATTTGTGGATCTAAAGAAACAAATCATACATAAATGATTATACATCATACAAAAGTATGAATTTATGTTGCACTTGTCTGTCCCGTTAATTATTGCTTTAACTTTAAAAGAAACGCATATTGTATGCATTCAGTGACTAACTACCCATGCCAATTCGTCAAATATGTCAGTACATTTTGGACAACGCAGTTATGTTTTTCGTCAGCAATTTTAACCCTCGGCTTTTTGGTGAATTGAGTTTATTTCTTTTGTGTTGTGGAGAGGTAAAATTCCCGTTCCTGGGTAAAAATCATCGAAAACGGTAGTGGTCTGGTTATCATTAATGATACCATACAATACAAATCGCTGGTGATGATTAAGCATAGCCGCAACGAATGAAAATCATATTCGCTATGAAGCTGTCCTTCTTCATTTTATCATTCCAAAGATGGGTAATCTTTAGCTGAGTGAAATAATATATCATTATAACATTGACGGATATTCAGAGTTTTCCCCTAAACGTAATTATGATTTTTTTTTTTTTTTGTTGCTCGTGACTACAATTTGGAATCTATTCATAATCTGCACAGTTAAAGGTAATAAAAAGTTTTGGTACCTCAAAAGTTTCCTTGAATTTCCTTGTCTTAGCTTGTGTTTCAGGTTAAAGTACCTTTCATATATCTAACACTGTGAGACTTACTTGCCCCAAAGTGCTCTCATGTCTTAGTAATCATGCAATTAACTGCGACCAGCAGCCCCATACGCATAGCGACCAGCAGTCCCATACGCATAGCGTAATCGGGCTTCGCATTGTAGCATTCAGGATCATGACAGATTTAGTATCGCAGGATAAATGTCAACTTAAAATCCCAAAAATTCTTCAACTTGAAGACTTACCAATTAAGGTGAAGTATTGAAAACAGGCTTCGGGCAACGTTTGGTTCTGCCTATAGTCCCTTTCTGTTCGAATCGATGACTGAATGTGACTCGGTCGAGAGGACCTTGGGAGAGCTACCATACACTGAATACTACAGCCAGTGCATGCGAACACATCACATGCGCACAAATTTCAAATCCATCAACGGATAAGATGTTTGTGTGCGCATGCGCTGGCCGTAGTAGTCAGTGTAGTAGCTCTCCCAAGGTCCTCTCGACCGAGTCACATTCAGTCATCAATTCGAAAAGAAAGGGACTATTGGCAGAACCAAACGTTGTTCGAAGCCTGTTTTCAATACTTCAACTTAATTGGTAAGTCTTCAAATCGAATTTTTTTTTTTTTGGATTTTAAGTTACCATTTACCCGCGATACTAATTCTGTCATGATCCTGATTGCTACAATGCGAAGCCCCATTACGCTATGCGTATGGGGCTGCTGGTCGCAGTTAGCTATGCGTACAATGGGCTGCACGCTGCTGGTCGCAGTCAGTGGTTTCGTACAATATTTATCGACGCCGTACGGCGACGGCTCTGGTACGAAACCATTATTGCATGATTACTTGACATGAGAACACTTTGGGGCGAGTAATTCTCACAGACAACGTACTTAACGTGAAACACAAACCAAGACAAGGAAATTCAGGGAAACTTTTGAGGTACCAAAACTTTTTATTATCTTTAAGCATTTAATGTACAAGTAATGGATTAGATTGACATGAAAAGAGTGCAGAAAATCTTGGTGACTTAAATGTACCTTTGACAGCTGCATGTAACATACAGCACTCACGCACATCTCGTAGATTTTAAGGAATCACATATGTCTTTGCACGTTTGTCAAAAGTTTGAGAAATGTTGAAAAAGTAAGGGAAAACATGAATTGCACGTTGATAACATCTGATTGTGTAACTCATTCATACAGTTTATTTGGCGTCGGGACATACCTTATACAAGATGATATTCTGAGTTTCTTTTCCATTATCCTACCAAAGAAGGGTTCAAAAAGTTGCGAATTATCTATGTACAGTGATATATGAACAAATCTGTAAAAAAATCAATGGTGGCATTATGTGCATTCAACAAAGAGAGAGAAGAGAGATATGTTTGGCATTTTAGTACTACACACAAAGAATTTCTTTGTCATTTTAGGAAAACATATTAAAGGATTACTTGCTCTTCACGAGTTAAAGTATACTTGTGTAGATTCTTTCAGCGCACTGGTTATAACAACTTATTCCACTTAGTGATGACACATTCTCTATTAGTTTAAAAGAGAGTATGTTTGAATATTTTTTATCATTGTTTTCCAAGTGTTTCCAAAGGAACGATAAACCCCCTTTCGAGATTTACAACTTTATCTTTCAACCTTTTGAACTTCTGACAAACTTGAACAAAAATACGTCATAAAAAGTCGAATGATGTGTATTTCAGAGCCACCAAAACGTTCTGTCAAAACTTTTGGAGAAGGCATGGGATGCAAAAAAAAAAAAAAATCAGTCAAAATACACTTATACTTTATTGGCCAAAATTACAGAACCAGTTTTTTCCTTATGGACCCAATACATGAAACTTCAGCATTAATACATGTTTTTTTAATATATCTGTATATCTATATAGCTGCATATATATATATATATATATATATATGTATATACATTGTATATACAGTATATATATATATATATATATATATATATATATATATAATAAGAAGACTTTTATTGCAAAATGGTCTAAGCGCCATTTTTTAAAGAATTTCAGAGTAAGTACATCATCCAACAGAGCAAAAATTACCATTAAACGTCCCTTGTAACACAACCTGGAACATTTTAGATGTTATGATTGGAAAAATCCTGTATTTTCTTAGTATTTTCTATGTTGTTAGGAGCTTTTATCATAAATATGTCAATTTAACAAGGATGGATTTAGCTCGTTTTTTTAGTTACAACTGTATACATACATACATCTATATATATAATATACATAAAGATACAGTCATATACAACTTTCATTTTTTCTTTAATGTTTATATGAATCAATTACTTGCATTGAAACATTCACATATTCATTCATAATAATGCCAAAAACATTGTAAAAAAGGAAATACTGTGAACGGAAAAGCAAGTGTATTCTGTAACTGTCATGACAATACGAAAAAAACAAACTTCGAAATGTAAGGGACTTCTGAAAAAGTAGGGCTTGTAATTTGCAATCTCTCTTAGTGCATGTAATATCATACTCCCTGCAGGGACAATTTACAGTATTTCATTTAATCTGTTAGTCACTCTGAAAGTATTGGTTGGTGGTAATTTGAACACATACACATGAAACCATCAGTTTGGAAAATTGTGTTTATTAGATGATATAGTAAAAGAAATATATATACATACATGTGTGTATATATCTGTATATGTGATAAAAAACACAAAATGGCATTAATATATATATATATATATATATATATATATACATATATATATATATATGTATACATATATACATATATATATACATATATATATGCATACATATGTATGATTTGTATTACAGAAGAGAATACTCACAGAGTATGAGCATGATATCAGAATAATAGATGTATGATGTATTGTATCTTCGTTTTCGTGAACATATTTCCAAGAACAGTTCTGTGCCAGTAGACAACACGGCAATCACTGTAAGGTGAAATAAATTTATTTTGTATACCTCATAATGAGTATATTAATTGTAGAAAAACTCTCAACCACATTTCACACTCAAGTAAATATCATGAATTGAAAAACAGGCTTTAAGACTCAGTTGCTCTATACACCAATATGCTGACACACAAGTGGTCAAGTGATTACAGCAACCGGGCAGATAATGGGTCGCGAAATTCCAAGCACTTACACTTTATTATCGTGATTATAATTCATAAGAACGTGAAAGTCCTAAAGGCTTTTAATATTGTGTTTTGTGTGTTGCGACCCTGTGGTTGGCCATCATACAAACTAAACAGGCCAAAAAAAAAGATTTCTTCATATTTTATTTAATCTTACAATGAATCAACAATTAATCAACAAGTAATATCATCTATCTATTAATCAACCCATTTCTCTCAGAAGTGGCAATCTGAATGTGGTGAATCAAAACTCAAAATTACTTTATTCTACCCCCGGTCTAATTGATTTGATGTCTACGAAGCCACATCATCACAAGATAATCACCTTTTAGAATTCAGCTAAATCTATACCACGCTCATTGAATAACAAACAAAATATTCCTTTTAGTGTGTCAATCATGTAATATTCTGTCGACCAAAAATTCATCGGACAAGCGGTCTGTTTAAGGATTATTTTTTTTGTGTGTGTTTGTCGACAGTCAATTTTAGTGAATCTCAAACTTCATTACATGCTACGTTCGTAACGAGCGTAGCATGTAATGAAGTTTTACTTCTTGCAAGGTTACAAATTATAGAAACCAAGTAATCTGCAAATAGAGTGAGGCTTGACTGGACATTGAAATCTGATCTTACTTCAAATACCTTATTTCAAATATTTTATTTTCTTCTTGTTTTACTTAACAGCCAACAAGTCTGTTTGTAATTGATATAAAAAATGAAATGGTTCTAAAAATCATGTCACGTAAGTGCTTTTCTTTTTAATACGAATCACCAGTTTTCACACAGATAAGAATAAAATCAAATCCATTTTCTTGCAAGGTTGCAAACTATACAGAAACCAAGGGATCGGCAAATAAAGCGAGGCTTGACTGGCAATTAAAATCGTATATTCCTCCAATATTTAATTATCTGTATTTCATTTTTCCTCTCGTTTAACTCTGAAGCCAAAAAAAAAAAGTATCTTTATAATTGATATAAAAATGTAAAATGGTTTAATAAAAATGCATGTCACGCTATTGATTTTCATTTAATACAGTCATCAGTTTGTCTTCCCCCTTGATTCCATCTCCATTTTAAAGCGAAATTTCTAATGATAGTTTGTGAGTACTGGCGTTGTCAGTATTTAAGTAAAGTGACTTGGCAATATGAGAAAATACACAATAACTTTGATATCCATGTGCATAGAGTATCTTATCGAACTCTCGTCAGAATTGCGCCAACTATTAGCCACTTGACACGACAGTTTTTAGTGCCAAATGACGGCATATCTCGAAAGCTGAGTAAAAACATGGAATATTCCTATGCTCCTATTATCAGATCTTGACAGTTTGCCTTCATGTAGATTTTGGCATTATTGTAATTATATCATGTAGGCGAATGTGTAAAGATAGCTTGGAGAGGGGGTAGAGGGGTGCGGGCATAAGGCTTTCACACCATACCTCCAAGTCGGACAGCAACCACAAGCCTGCCATCCCTATACTGTGATTGTAATAAAACTCAATCAAACAATGACTAGAGTCACAAGGTGGTGATATTTATCACACTTGTGGATCACAAGGATACATGAACCGATGAAGTGCTTGAATGACTGTGGCAGCAGATACGAAAGTGATTTTTCAAACATAATGTGATGATAAAAGTCACTGAGAAAACTTGACGTTTTATTCATACCAATCGAATGATTGATTGCTCTTTACCCAGTGGTTACGGCAGGTCCTCCTGTTTCTTTTAGGTGCCTCGGAGATATCGGGTAAGATCACACAATGTAATTCCGCTGTATAATTGTCAGTTTGAGCACGTTACATATTATCTGCATGAACACAAACACACACGCACAGGGTGTAGCAGAGGTACTCAGTCTTACCACATACACTCGAACGTTATCCTTGACGACATCAACAGATGTAGCGTCCTCACATGAACCGTTAATCTTGCTGGAGAGTACAAAAGAGTTCACTGCAAAACCTCAATGGCGTGCAACTTTATTTGAAATTTGTCTAGTGTTCTACAATGGATCCCGAGGGATATTCTGCATTGAGACTGAAGCTTCAATACGCGTAATCATCGGATGTGAAGAATTGATAATATCGCTATCGAGCTGAGAAAAATGGCTCTCTCAATATGGTTCTTTGCTGGTTTCATCCTCTTTCATCCCAGTTTCTCATTGTCTAAAAGCAATACAAAGTGTAAGTATCTAAGTATCTATAGTGTTTTCGTTAGCGCATGAGTCCCTTGCTTCCATTGACATTAACTTCGCTTAACATGTAGGCCTATAGGTATCAATGCGCATCAAAAGTGCTAGGTAATTTGGAAAATTAAGTATCAATTGTCAGTTTAAGATGTTTTTATTAGAAATATTATGTAAACAGTTCATTTGTGGCAAAGAATCTTTAAGCAATTAATGAATACACTATATCAAATAGTGGGACAGGGAATTTTGAGTTTCCTTATTTAGAAATCGTCGTCGCGGATCTAAACGACTTCCAATATTCCTTAAATAATTGTTTTTATTGTCATCTCCTGACAGATTCACGAGTTTACGCAATGAATTGTTAAATAACTCTTCCTTGTTATCTTATCTGCCATAGATTTTACTCTCAGCTGTTCGGAGAGGCAATTAGAGCACGAGGTATCTTGTGACGAAAGCTGTGTTAACAACGGTGATACTTGGGTTATAAAGGCACCTCGTGGACGGCGAATTCTGACTGAAATAAAGTCTTTCAACAACAAAGTGATGGGATTCTACATGTTGGAAGAAATAGCAGACAAATCGCTTCTAACAGTGATTTTCAATTATAACCAGAGTTCCCCTGTTTTATCACTGACCCATGAGATTCAGCTTTCGATATGGTATATATATCTATCCAGTGAACTTCAAGATGAGTGTAAAGTGTTATGAGGGTAAGTGTTTATTACGTTTACATGATAAACATGATGTTTAATCATTCTTCATACGAATATACTTGTTCTTTATTTAAAATGAACATATTTTTAAAAATTGATTTTTAATGAAAGGACTAAATGTTGAAGCAACCGAAATGTACATAAATCCTAAGGGAAGTTTAGACTATCAACCCTATAAAGCCCAAGGGGGGCACATTGTGCCCCCTACCAGATTTTCATTTGCCACTCATTCGCCCTTCATCCAATTTCAACCAAATTTGGTGACTTTTCCTAAGATCTTATTGCAAACATTTTGATATATAATTTAGCTATATTTGATGTTGCTGGTTGCCATGGTAACCATAAACTGACAACCATGTCAGTCAGATTTTGCATTTTTTTTTCTGTTCCCATTTTATTTAACAGCATTACAGTGGATGAAATGGGTGTTTCTCGGCTGAAATTTGTTGAAGGAGCAAGATTTGAAGTAATTTTGGTCCTGGAAAGTTTTTCTTATTATTTCCTTTGGTTTTTTATGAGACAAAGGCATAAAACAATAGATATAATAGAGATAATTGATAAAAATAATATTTTCTAAAGATTGCCCTTCTATTTTGTGTTATTTTGATTCCCTCACCCAAGTTATGCCTCTAATATCATTTGTTTATCATATTATCAATTTGCAATCTTGAAATTTCACTATTATGCAAATATGAAGTGTCATAACTATACATGTACCCATCCGAAACATTTCATCTCAGGTCTCATAATGTATTATTATGTTGACATGAATAGCGGCAGCATGTGGTGACCTTGAGAAATTTCAACTGTAACAAATCATAAGATTCCACTTCCTTATCATTTGTGACAAATATGAAAATGATTGGTCTATAATAAGAAATATATAATGGGGATAAAGAAATTATACAGAAAAATCATGTTTTTAGCATATTTCCTATGTATTTCTTTATATTTTGGAAAATAGCGCCCTCCATGAGTGACCTTGAGAAAATTCAAATGTACGGTCATGTAGAGTATGAGTTACTCTACCCATGTGCCAAATATGACGATGATACATCAAATAATAAAAAAGTTATATGGGGGGGGGGGGGGCACAATGTGCCCCCTCTTGGGCCTGCGAGGGGTCAAAATAGCTTGGGCTTAATAGGGTTAAATACGAAAACGTGATCCATTGTCATTCTTCCTAAGCGGTGATGCTAAAATTCAGCTATGAAATGCTGTTGCACTTTGTGCCAATTTATGAAAGATGTGAAGCAGTGTTGAAAAGCTGAACAAAAATACTTAATACTTTGTGTTTAAGTTTGCTCGATCAAAGTAAAGGTACCCAAGTCACCGCAGTGTCCCACGGATATGATGTGCATATCGACTTGGAAACCCTTGATATTTCCCAATCCAGATGGACACAGCGTAGCGGACTAGTTACACGACTTTTAAATAATGTGTTTAATTCATTATCGCAGTTCTACAGTTGCAAAATAAAATCAGATATCAACTTGCACTCGTTTGTAGAAAGAATAGACTGCAATGAGCTGCCTTTTTCTCATGTTTTTTTGTCCTATCTGTTTGATATTTGACCTATCGCAACAAACACAAATTAGCTAGAAAAAGTTGTGGAAAATTTTAGGTGAAATATGAAGGGAAGCCGTTTTATAATGGCATGCAAATGATTACAATTTAATGTTTATATACAATTAACAAAAGACTCAGACTGTCCAACCTGCTTGGAAAGATACATTTGAGGCATAAAAAAGAAGAATCATAAACTAATAAGTGCATCGAGACACTTCTTATTGTACGCGAAATTGTAAGAAATTATTCAACGTTACGTTAAGTACTGTAAAGTGATTATTTGATCATCACGAAAGTACACAAGATAATTTAGCGCACTCTATTTACCGTTATTTCGAAGAATTACTATCACTGCAGACTGTTTCACTACGTTTTCAAGGTGTTTGCAAGGTTTCCGTTGCCATTTTCATGCACGTTGGTATAAAGGTAAGAAAACAACCCTAACTATAGATATGAACCACACATTAAATCAAATATCCTCTATGCACAATACATATATTGCATGATTCATAACTTTAGAAGAGAAATAAAGAAATAAATGGAAAAGATTCAATTCCTTGGATTATTACTCAAGCAAAATTGGACGCTTTTGACCAATATGCATATTTCAGACCCATTTGTGTGTGTGCAATACTTTGTAAAGGTGCATGCCACGTACCATAAAGAAATATATTGTCATTATTTTGACGAAGAAAAACTATTAAAAACCAGGCAGGCAGATGTAATTATTTTTTGTTCCCCTTTTATCTCGACTGACCAAGAATATATTTATGAATTTCAATAGATGTAATATTCATGACAAAATGTTATTCGATCGGAAATCACCAATAAACACAACTTACCTTTCGATCGTTACTCATTTATTTTTTTTTTCTTCGAGGAATACCGCCTGTGAAGCTGGTTGACGGGCCCTCTCCCCTTGAAGGCTTAGTGGTCCTGAAACAAGACGGATATGTCTGCCATGATGGATTTACCCCCAAAGCTGCTGAATTGGTCTGCAGAGAGCTTGGCTTCCCAGCGGCAGAAGAGTATTCGTCTCAAACTTTGCCCAATACAGCAAAGAGGAACATTTGTCACCGGTCTTCATGTCCAGAAGGTGGCTGCAGTATTGTGAATGTCAACTGCATGATTATTGCACCAGTGTAGACGTATAACATTTTGAAGCTGAAATGCATAAAGTATAATTGACGCTGAAACGGAAAGGAGGGTTTGCTTGAATACCTTAAGCAGGAAATCCGACCCCCAAAATGAATAAACTTCAAAATGGAGGGGAAAAAATTCCCTGCAGAATGATACAAAAATTACAACAATCTGATGAGATATAAGGAAGATATGGCATTTTGAAACTTCATCTTTTTTGGGGAAAACATTTCTTGACCAGTCCTTTTGTATATTCAAATAAGCGAATTGATGATGTCACACCCTCATAATTTTTCGTGGATGTTATATATGGAATTCGAAAAATACAATATGATACAAGTACAAGTATTTTCCCATACCAAGATATATCACCGTTTAACATTTGTTGAATTTTATTTTGGGCGGTTTTAAGGCAGGTTTTATATTCGTACAGCTGGAATATGGGATTTTGTTATTTTTGTATTTGAAATTATTAGGAAATTGTAAGAGCATGACATTGTAATTTGCTGATTTGAATTTTCATGAGGACTGTTGAAGAATGGTTTCCGAAAAAATGTGACATTTAAAAATGTCATATCTTCCTTATTTCGTATCCGATTTTTGTCATTTTTGTATCGTTCTGTAGGGAATATCTTTCACTTTCTCTTAAACTTCATTTGTTTTTTGGGTGCATGCCCTCTTTAAAAACAAGACTTTCCTGGTTTGAGGCCCAGTGAGACCAGCTATGTCAGTGTTGCGTGACAATATGCCGTCATATCTTGTCATGTCATAACCCGGATGTCTTCTGTGTGTAGGAGAATTAAGAAAAGGCCTTTAAACTGCATGTTTCCATCAAAAAATAAAGTTTGTTTTTTTTCGTAAACCACCCCCATTAAATCTGTTCGGTTAAGCAATGTTGAGAAGGGGTAAAGTTCGGCGATCTTGATTTTTTTTTTGCTTTCTTTTCTCACGTCTTTCCAGTCGATTTTGTTGATAATTTGGTAATCGTACCATTCAATTGTTTCATGGCGTGATAAATGATTCTGATAATATCATTTAACAGGTGGTTCGGTACAGCGTTTAATGGATTGCTCACATGGAACGACTAAGTGTTCGTTGAAAAAGACTGCCAGAGTGAAATGCCGCGGTGAGACCAAGCGTGAACGATGAGTTTTCGGTTGAATGTGATACCAGATTTTGATATCTTTAAGTTAGACAAAGTGCATGGTTTCCGTGACTATAAATGACCCTGCATCACAAAACCAACAAAAAGTCGCCAGATATGGATATCAATTACTTAAGGGCAGATTCTGAAAGAGCAGACTTTAAACTTTAAAATGATACATAACTCAATTCTAGTGTACTCTCTTAATCTATCTTAATATTGGAAAGAAAGCACACACTCTGGAAGAGTTTGTACTAAGAAAAGAGGCTCTGAAGTGTAGAGTCAATTCAAGCACTTAATCTAGCAAGCGGTGCTGTGTAATATGAATGGGACAAAAAAAGAACAGGATATGAAACTCCTTTAATAGCAACAACAATGGAGAAATATAAAATTAAGCCGAAATTGAGCATGCTCTATCAACACATTAAATTCATGACTAGTACCAACTTTCAAAGTAGTGGCGTCATTCTTTCAAAAGTTATCAAGAGTTGAATGTAAAGAGTGTGGACAGGGTTTATGAGAAATGAAAAGGGGCCTATGAAAGGCATACCTAAATGCATATTGTACAAAAAAGTGTTTTAGAAAAGACTGTTAAAAATACAATTTCCCATTCGTTTTATGATTCCAAACTTTTGAACAATGTAGAAGAAGAATTGCTTTTTCAGAAAATATGAAAGACTTAAGATTGACTAGGCTGACCCGTTTCACCTCTGTTGACTCCTCACGTAAAATCAGGGTGTGTGACTTTTTGTTGATATTGAGATACATGGGCGCGTTTGATAGTATCATCCTACTTTAATCTGTAAGAACAAAAATCTACAAAGAACCAATGACAACCTCACCAACCAGAAACATACGGTCTTAAAAAATATTGTCCCGAAGTGTAAGTGAAATCAAGGGTATCGGCAATTTGATATCCCAACAAAATATCATATGTCATATTATGCCATACTGTACGGAAACCGAAACCTTTGGGAGTTTTAGAACACTAACAGACAACACTCACTTCAGAATTTGTAAATTTCTGAATGATAATTGTATTCAATTTCAAATTCAGTTTATTTTCCTACTTCGTTAATGAAAAATTCATCGCATGTCAAACAAAACGATACAAAATATCAAGTTTGGATGTACAATAAAATATCATTAAAATAGAACATGACGGTTAATAAGAAGAGAAATGCTCTCTGTATTCCACCCTTCCCCTTCTTCTGTTTACATCATCAGGTTGACCCGTTCTTCCCCACAGATTATACATTTTTGAAATAGCGATATTTATTTCATTTTTCGCATTAACGAACCTTATTTCATTTTCGGATTTACAAACCTCCAGGTTTGGGGAAGTTCAATTTCAATTTTCAATTTCAATTTTATTTTCGTATTTCTCGATGGAAAATATCTGGTATATAACCAAATATAATAGTACAGAATGTCCAGCTTGGATATATACATGAAGAAATAGGAATACAAAAATAATACATAACGGTCGATGTGTCATTTTCAATCAAAGTAAGATGCAAAGAGAAATACGATGGAACCTACTAAAAAGCAAAGCTTGTTGAGTGTAGGTCCCAACAAAAGCCTAGTGAGGGGAACAGGATGAGGAGCACGGGTACAATTAAGACCAAAAGTAAGGATAAACAAAAGAGAATGACTGTTAATACTCGGGCACAGAAGATTCTTCTCACATGTATTTATGTGTGTGATAAAATGAGAACAAGTATAAAAACCACATGCTGCACACTATAGCAGTTGCTCTAATAGGAATTTTGACATGGGAGTGATAATGACGTGAATACTAAGTACTACATAATGTTAGGGTTTAAACATTCCGGCTTCCATAGACACGGGGAAAGATTTGAAAATGGAAAACATGAATGGAAGTTGTGTGTTTCGGAAGTAAACACACGAACCTTTGGAGCCATAAACCTTATTTCATTTTCGGATTGGCGAACCTACGGATTAACGGTCATTACCTGATTTATTTCACTTCATGCGTTCTGAATATATGATATTAGTTTGGATATGTATTTTCATTTTGATGCTTAAGTTCTTAGGTGGAATATAGAAACAGATCAATAGGGAAAGACTGAGGCATCCATTAGATACTCGCGTAGAATTTAAACTTGGATGAGGAGGCTAATGGTCAGTGAATAAAGAGGAAGAGTGAATCAATAGATTCTGTTTCATTTAATGCAGACACAAGCTATACATAAGGAATGTATACATCTGATTTTCTTTTTTGAAAATGCATAACGCTTATTAGTCTTATTGTCATCTCATAGGTGAGTGATTCAGACTAATACAGCGCATTATTGTCAATATGGAAACTAGTTATCGATCATTCGCTAATGCACCAGATGAGCAGTCTATCATAATAGATGATTTGTCGGGTTTTTCTGTTTCGATCGTCAAACCCTAATAAATGTCTTGCTTTGAGATCATTCATTGATATTCATGTTTGTTTGTTTTTTCTGTTGTGTCATTTCCCCCCTAGTTTCACTTGGATCTTGCGATAATCCCAGTCACGTGCCTTATGGTTATTGGGATTCCAGTATAACGAACTTTGGATCCAGGTTAACTCTCAAATGTGTAGAAGGTTACGTCATCAATGGCAGCGCGACACTACAGTGTGTGGGACTACCTGGTTGGTCAACATACTTCCCCGTTTGGAATGCTTCAGTCCCTTCCTGCCTGAGAGTCGGTACGTTGTGAAAAGGCATCTTACCTCATGTCATGGTGTACAGACTTCAAAAAAGCCCCCAAACACAACTGCTTTTGAGCAACTTCGGCTGAAGAGAAGGTTGAGACTAGAGGAATGGGATACTGGTTTAGGTGGAGAGTGGATGACATCTTTTTTACTTGACAGTTTGAATTTTGTAAGACCTATTGCAAATACAAAGAAAAGTCGATGTCCATTGTATTATTTAAAACAGGTATTCATGATTATGTAATAAGATATAACTTTATGATTATCTTTGTCATACGCGAAATGGGATTTCTCCACGGCTTCTCGAAATCCGTCAGACATTACCACCTCATTAAGTTTAATGGGATTTGCCTCTTACATCTCAGTATTTGCTATTGACTGGTTGAATAGTACATTTAGAGAATTATTCGAAATTTCTTAACGTCAACAAATAATTTAGGCTGCTATGTTATGTTTCCTTCCATCATTTTCAGCTCTTAATTGCATGTGTTTCTCTAGTATTATCATAATAACACGAGTTGCAAGACGTTATACAGTAGTTATAACATTGATGATGATATGGCATTGCTACCTGACAAAGAAACAAGCCTCTGAGCGTTGAGTGCCAGAGTACAAAATGAAGATGGATATGTTAGGTTGCACGGATAATAGAAAAGGCCTCTAATAGAACATATCAATCAGCTTTTCACCAGCACCATAGCTTCTGATACCATTTCTTCTGAATAAACAGAGAAAAGCTGTACTATATTAAGTGTTTCAAGTTAATCGTTTCCTGATTTTTATTTCCTGAAGTTTATACCTGTGTGACGTATTTATCTTTCAGGTGATAATGCTCATCAGACCTAAGGAATTGTATACATCTTCGGAATCCCTCTTCCTGTCATTTTTGCATTCGTTATACTGTATAATGCTTGGCGTAACCAGTTACGGAAAAGGTGAGTCAGAAGCAACCAGAACAAAAAGGAAGGGAAAAAACCCGACAAACACTTGTTCATGTATTTTGGAAGGGGTGGAGTTTGGGAGAGGATTCGAATTTCATTGCACTGATATATGTATCGTTTAGTATCCGAATTATCATAAATATTGAGTTCAACGGGTTTTCAATGTTTACGAAAACATTTTCTTTCTGTGTATATGCGTCGGTCCCATACGTGTAACAGGCATTATTGTTTACTGGCTCATTTCAAACTGTCATTCAAAAACGTAACTGTTCAACAGACAAACGAGAGAAAATATATCTAGAGACCGTGTATTACTTCAAATACAAACATGAAAAACTGTGTTTAATGTGAGATATATTTGCAGGAAAAAAAATTAAAAAAAAACCTTTTTTTTTCATTTACTTCTTCTCTTTGTTTATATCAGGAGGCACAGACATTCACAAGCTTCAAACCAGTTAAATGACCACTCGAATGACGGGCGACAGCAGCGTCTGATGGAGACCGATCGTGGTGTCTCATTGAACCCTACCAGTGCCGACTCTGGCATAGTGAGTGGCCCTTTGACTGACCAATCCAAACTTGGAACTCTCTCGGCTCAACAGGACAACCCACATCACATCTATCAAGACATTGCGGAGGGAGACAAGATGCCCTGTCAACGTGCTGGAGTAGAGGCAACTTCTCTTACTCACGAATATCTTAGCCTGCAGGAAACACCACCAGGACAAAACGACTGTACTGAGGAACACAAATACGCTACCAGGATATGGAAATAGCGCCATCCTTGGCAGTCTTTTGCCAATGCAAGCCTTCTCTTTTCACTAATGCATGATGTAATTTAAATGTGTGATATATTAAAGCTGTAGAGCCTTTTGCAATGCAGTCATCATGGGGTGATATTGCCTGTCATTGAGTTGTTAGAATAACCCTTCACGCACAGGGTTGTTTACCCGGTGGAACAAAAGCACCGGGGTGAACTAACAAAATCCGGATAGACACCACACGGTTGACAGGACGCCAAACGTTGCCGCATAACACAGCGAAAGGACGGAAGAGAGTTCTGTTATTTTGCTACATTCTGACTAGACATTAGGACTGACGGTGTTTGCACTCGCGGACAGAATGCGAAAACGAACAGAAGAAAGGATCTGAATGGTCCCAATAACCCGAACTGGTGCACATACGTAAAGATTTCTTTTGTATAAGTATTATACTATAATGTATCAATATGACTTTTTTTTTTGTAGTTGCCCTAACAATGTTGCAATATGAAATATGAAAACATTTTTGTATTTTTCTCTTAAAACAAATTCATTCGATCATCTGCTTTGGGAAATGAAATCATATTGCAAAAATGATTTTAGCACATTAGATATCATAGGGTACGAATTTTTCTTTTAATTCTAAGTACTCCTTTCAGAGTTTTAGATGAAATATGCCTTAAACATTTTGAATCAGAATATCACAAAAATCATGAAGCCCTTTCGAGTTTAACTTAATACATTCAACAGAAAAAAAAACATATTCAATGACAGGCTCTTAAATGTTTTGTATTGAATACTTCAATACTAAACCTTTCTCATATATGTAAACATACATCTCACCCTATAGTCATTTCGTCTATTCAATCGCGTGAATCTTTCTTAGCGTCTATCTTGACGATGAAAATGACCATTTGTAATGACCTTAAATTCCTCATCTCGAACTGAACCTCGATTACAACGTGAGTCGTTCAATTAACGTACGCATGCACATTTTTTATATGTAACATCTTGTTTTACATGTATCATGATTTTGCTTTTCTTTTTATTCAAGTCCCTACTTTTTCAAGTAGTGATTCTTTCCTCGAAGTTTCATTCAGTCCTTTGTTTTGGTGAAAAATAAAACTTTATGAAATGTGCATTAAATACTGTCGAAAAGCAGAGGCCTATTATAAACTTAATAAACGAAATAAATTATGTGCATTGTTGCATGTTTGCGTAAATGAAACAATCTATTTAAAATTTTCTTGAGTAGTACTGTTGCATTAGTCATATAGTCACGATAGTGTGAAGTATACGGTGGTCGTTACCATTCGATATATATCTATTCCTCCGAAAAACTCGACTAAACATAGTACAATTAGAATAGCATTATTTAGCTAACATTGGGACAAGCAATATGCTGATGACACACACACCACATACACATTCATACACATACATAATTATGAAATGATAACTGAAATTCAGATCCTCATGGGGGCCGAGAAATTCCAGGGTTTCCTTTCAATTTTTGATGTTACATTCAAAAAGCTGTAAGGACAAGTTCACCTTCATATACATGTGGATTGAGTGAAGGCAACAATATTAGTAGAACACATCAGTGAAAGTTTGGGGAAAATCCGACAATCCGTTCAAAAGTTATGATTTTTAAAAATATTTGTGCAATCACTGCTTGAGGAGAAGACCTCTACAGTGTATGATGTCACATTCTTACAATGATATTAGAAAAATAAAAACGGAATTTCACAACACATGGCTTTTTGAATAAAGTGCACATTTCTTCGACTTGTTACTGGCTTATGTTAGTTGTAAACCCCTGACTTCTGAAAGAGAGAATGCAAGTGTTCTTTTTTTCTCTTATTATGTGACAAAAGTGAGAATATCTTGAATTTTCTTCATACTTTCTTTATATAAAAAAAAGAATGCTTCTATGACATCACAAGCCATGGTAGTCTTCTCATCCAGCCGTGACTGAGCAGAAACTTCAAAAATTCCCATTGATGTGTTCAACTAATATTGCTGCATTCACTCACTCCACATGTCTATGAAGGTGAACTTGTCCTTTAATTCCGTATTTTGTATGTTGTGTCGCTGGGGTTGTCATGATGCATCCCGAACACACTGAGAAGGGAGAAATCGTTCGGTTTCCTGCATCTCTCGTGTCGTTGACCAACGAATCAATTTTAAAGTATTTAGTGATGTCTTCAACCTTGTAATCAATACATCATCGAATCATTTAAACAGGGAATTGAACATCGTAATGAAAAACACTTCTGTCACACTCTTTGATGCTAGGGTTATGATGCGTAATGATTAAAAAACTTTGATTAGTTAATTCTAGCCCATCGTAGGTATATTTGGATACGTCCACGTAGGATTATGAAGGTTTAATTTCAAAATTATAAAACCACTGGAATTACTCGAAGTTCTTGCAAGGTTGCAAATTGTTAAAGGAAATGACAAAAATCAACAAAATCAGAGGCTTGGCTAGACCTGCAAGTCTGCTAATTCAATACAGAAATCCAAATGCCAATATTTCGTTCCCCCCCCCCCCTAAACTTCAAACCCAGAAATTGTTTTGTAATGTATATCAAAACGCTTCATTAAAGCTCTTCTGAAGTATGTAATGTACGTGGGTTTAGTTAGTAAGTGATACTTATCACTGGTTTTCTTTCTTCTCATAGTTCTGTCTAAATTTCAGAGTCGAGGTTGACATGATTATCATTTTTTTTTTGGAGCTCGGTGCATTCTTTGCAATCTGCCAACACATGCAAGTGGTAACTATGGAACAAACTCATTGGTTACTGTATCATGAGAAAGCTTATACGTGTTTATCAAGTCTGGATCTTACTGTGTGCATACAGATCTCTCTTGTTTGTTTTAATGTAAGCTGCTAGGGCTGGACTGGGGGAGGGGGAGCATGGATCATAGGTCTCTTCAACTCACCCCCCCCCCCCCCCCGCCACGGAATTCGTCACGTAACCTTCTGGAATTCATGTGTGTTTAATTTCTCTTTTCGATTCCACCCACCCCTTTTTGAAGACCCCCTGAAGAGATATTCTGCAGTTCCTTTACCATCAGCCGCCCTGAGCAGTATGTTTTCCCTCTCTGTTGTAATGTATTACCATTCAAAAATGTAATGTATTACTATTCAAAACTGAATCTATATGATAAGAGCCATAAGGACAAAGAGGTGATAATATTTATCTCTCTTGAGGATCACTTGCATTACTGGGATACTATAGACACATGAAGTTGTTGGTTAGCAACTATAGTAGATACGAAAGTACTTAAACATAACGATGAATACTACATGGTGTCTTGAACATTGAAGAGAGTGAGAGAGAGAGAGAGAGAGAGAGATCACGGAATGAAATTCTGCAGCACGAATTTTACAGTCGTTACAAATTATCTACATGTACAGACACAGTCACACACACACACACACACACAGATACACACACGGACACACACACGCGAACACACTACATAGAGAGACACACACAAACACACCACCACAAAGAGAGAGAGAGAGAGAGAGAGAGAGAGAGAGAGAGAGAGATGGAGAGAGAGAAAGGAAATGATAGAGTTGCTTAGTCTTGCCACGACCACTCCGGCATTGTTCCTTCACGATGTCATCAGGTGTAGCCTTCACAGCTACTAACACTTTTAATCGTCTTGGAGTGGACTAAAAAATCCTTTTTGAACCTTAATCACAACGTGATGCAGATTTGGCCAACACCTTTACTTGACGTTTATTCCAGTTGTCAGTGATGAATACGGATATCTAGCGGAATATGAGTTTTTGATACTCACTTGTAGTTATCGAAGTATGGAGTACTTATAATATCGCGATCGCGTTGAGATATAATGGATCTCATACTTTGGTTCTTTGCTGCTTTCATCCTCTTTCCCGCAATTTCCTCACAGTCCGAAGGCAATAGAAAAAGTGAGCATCTTGATTGTTTTCAATTATAGTGGTCTACGAATTCATTTTAAGCTCTTTGCATGAGTGCATGTTCACAAAAGGGGAGAATCCATCCTAAACCAAAAGATTTTATATCGGGATTTCCATAAATAGGCATCGGCAATACTTAGTATCACAATCATCTGAAGTGGTCAAGTAAGATGCATTTATTGCCAGTTTAAAGGTGTCGATTAGAACGGTACGTATAGAGGTGATTTCTGAATATCAGGACTCTAAAATAAATGATGAATACACTGTACGAATAAAGCAATATAGAATAATAATTGTCTTTCCTTGGAAAATTACGTTACTAAACTGCATAGCATGACGTACACGATTCCTCCACTGACTGTCTCATCACACTCTCATCATTCTCACATGTTTTAACAACAGATCGCAAAATATTGCTTCCTTATCATGTTGCCCTACAGATATTGCTCTCAGTTGGTCGGGGAGGCCACTAGAACTTGAGGTATTGTGTGACGAAAGCTGCGTTGCAAACCGCCGTGATACATGGGATATACAGGCACCTCATGGAAGGCGAATTCTCACTGAAATGAATTCTATCAACAACAAAGAGATGGGACTTCATATGTTCGATAAAATAGCTGACACAGAGTTTCTGACTCTGATTTTTAATTATAGCCAGAGTTTCCCGGTTAACCCATCAGTTTCAGCTTTACATATGGCATATATATCTATCCAGTGATATTCGAGATGAGGGTGAGGTTTTCACGATATAATCACAATGATGATTTTTTTCTTCGACTGAATACATTTCCTATTAAAATCTATTTTGGATTTTTTTTTTTCCGATAGAACAGGATTTTTTTTTAAAGAAAAGAAATTAAAATGGAAATTCTAAGGCAAGGTTATTGCAGAATATGAAGCACCCTTATTCTTCTTAAAATATGATGCTCAGGTACAGGTATTAAAGAAAAAGACTGTCGAGTCTTGTGCAAATGCGTAGAATGTTTTTAAAAATGCTGAAAAGCTAGAGTAAAAATACATGTACTTAATATTTCGAATTTGATTTTGCAAAGTCGAAAGTTCGCAGACATTAAATATAATCTGACATTAAATGTAATGTCAGATTGACTTTGTTAAGTACCCTCTTCGACTGGTTTCCATTTACATCTTCATGCTCAGAGTGGATGCGTAAGGACCTCCCTCATTAAGAAATCAAATTCTATAATGACAATGAGAAGAAAGAAATGAACCGCAGACTCACAAGAAAAATTCAAATACCAACTATGTATAAAACATAACCTAATTCAAATCTTCAAAGAAAAAATGGAAACGTCATTAGAAAAATGGTAATTGAGATTATATCTTAAATGACAATACTGCATACCTATACGGACCCCCAAATCCTTTCTATTGAATTACCATATTTGTCACAGTAAGGAATTGCGGACTTATGATGATTGAGTGTTTTAAATACCGATGACTTGAACACTGATGTACAATCTAGATTTATTTTTTTTCTTTTAAAGTCCCATCTTTAAGTATTGGATTTTGTAAAGAATATCCAGCAATCCAATAAACAAATATACATACTTTAGATCCAAAGGTTAGACTATTAAATAAATTTAGACCATTTTTTTTTACTTTGATCGTTGTCAAATGTTCATGAAAAGTTGATGTTTACAGGTACAATAACGTTGTGATTTACACTGATTTTCCATTCATGTTTCGAGAGTATATCACGCTGTTTGATATTCTTTGATAAAGTCGCACCAATCATTCATAATCAATCACATTTTAACTGGTTAAAGGAATTTGCAGATGGAACAAAAACGCGCAGCATTACCACCTCAAAATAGCTCTAAAATATGAGTGAGAGATAGAAACAACCAATATAAAAATTTTGAACAGTATAATCGATGTAATGTTACCCTTTTCTCTTTGTCTTCTACCAAAGGAGTGTTTGTAACTGGCCCATAACGAATTCAAATAATGTGAAACAAGGAAAAGAAGTACATTCTTTATCTTATCAGGAAACCATACAGCTGCATTGATTCACCAACTATTTCGAACCAATTTCATGTTCATCTTTGTTCCGATTCCTTATTATCTGTGTGTATGCAGCTTTACAATTATGTCCTGTCACTGTCTAACATGCATTTCACTTTATTGGTTAGGTTTTTCCTGTCATTTGTTGTGTGTCCTCTTTCTAATTACTTCATATTCATATTTTGTAAATAAGAAAGTCTAAGTATTGCGTCGATGGTATGAGTTGTTCATAGTAGATACGATACAAACATGACTTTTCCTTCTCTGAACTCTGAACAATGTATACATGATTTCGATTCGTTTACCTCTAATTTTCATCTGACGGCCTGCCAAGTCTGCTCAAAATATTTTGTAATTTTCTTTTATTATTAGAACCAAGAAAAATATTAAAATATTCAGGCCTAATTTTTGATCCAACATAATATATCATGATAATATTGGGGAAAAGATAATGTTGTATGATATACACAAATCTCAGTTTCAAAATTTCGAAAAAGAAATAAAAATGAAAATGGAAATGTAAAATAAATTGAATAAAATAGAAAGGGGTAATAATCATATAATGCCTAAAAATATACTTTGACCCTGTTGACTTATAGTACATATGACAGCTAAAGATTCAACTTTGTGTGCATGTGTGTGTGTTTGTGTGACAGTATTGTGTGTGCAACACGGAGGAATATCTTTCCATTTTTTGATGAAATTGCTTGTCAAATTGACATTTTTTCATTATTATCAATCAACTACCGTAAAGGCAATACACATAATTATCAAGATTCCATGTGACTGTTAATCATTAGGAAACGCAAATTAGAAGGGAAACATTTCTATTTGTTTTAGGAACACCACCTGTGAAGCTAGTTGACAGACCCTCTCCATTTGAAGGCTTAGTGTTCATCGAACCAGGCAGCTATGTCTGCTATGACGGATTTACCAACGAATCTGCTGAACTGGTCTGCAGAGAGCTAGGCTTCCCAGCGGCAGAAGAGTATTTGGCTCAGACTTTGTCCACTACAGCAAAGAGGAACAGTTATCAGCGGCTGTCATGTCCAAAAGGTGACTGCCGTAGTGTGGATGTCCATTTATTATCATTATTATTCTTTTTTTTTTTTTTTGGTAACAGCATGCCGTCATATCATGTATCTTGTTACGTGCCTCGGAATGAAGTCATCATAATCAAGATTTCTTATGTGTAGAAGAATTTAAGATATCATGCCCATAAAGCTACAATGCTAATTTCACTTCTCACTGCCCCGAGAATTCAAGGAGAAGAACCCAACGTATTCGTTTTATTCAAAGATGGACTTTGAAACATAATTACTAGATATAAAGTCAGTGAGTGAGATCACGGCAGATTGGTAGTTTCGGGAAGAGGTCTTTAACACTTCATGTTTCCATCTTATTTTAGTTAAAATAGCGTTGAATCTGCCCTGTTTGGCAAGGCTGGAAACGGGCTTGTTTGTTTGTTGGGGTTTGTTCACTTTCCATCTGAGAAGATGGCTGGATAGCCCATATTCTGCTATCTGGTCTTCCATGGGGTCCAGTTGGATGTGAGGAGAGACAACTTTGCCGGGTTAAAACCCTGCTCTTTGCGATGAATGAATGAAGCGGGATCTTTTACGTGTATTGGTTGTGACTCTATCACACACGCGCCTCCATTTTGTGTTGTATAACCATGCACTAGATATAATATCAACGCTAAATGTAACATCAACCATAGTGTATGTAATACACCTTAAACCATATGTAATAACAACCCTAAATGTAACTCATTTTAACGCTAAATGTGATAATCGAGTCAACCCTAAATGTAATACATTTTAACCCTAAATGTGATAACCGGAGACAACCATAAATGTAACACGTGTCAACCCTAAATGTAATAACAACCCTAAATGTAATATCGACCCTAAATGTAATACTTTTGAACCCTAAATGTAATATCGACCCTAACTATAATACAGCTTAACCCTAAATGTAATATCGACTTAAATGTAATACATCTTAAGTCTAAATGTAAGAACGACCCTAAATTTAATACACCTTAACCCTATACGTAATAACAACCCTAAATGTAATATCGACCCTTTATGTAATACTTATAACCCGAAATGTAATACACCTTAACCCTATATGTAATAACAACCCTAAATGTAATATCGACTCTAAATGTAATACTTTTTAACCCTAAATGTAATATCGACCCTTAATGTAATATCGACCTTAAATGAAATACATCTTAACGCTAAATGTAGTAACGACCCTAAATGTAATACGCCATAACCCTAAATGGAATAAAAACCCTAAATGTAATACATTTCAACCCTAAATGTAATATCGATCCTAAATGTAATACATCTTAACGCTAAATGTAATATCGACCCTATATACATCTTAACGCTGAATGTAATAACAATCCTAAATATAATTCATGTCAACCCCTATTAGATGTAATACATTTTAACGCTTAATGTAATGACGACCCTAAATGTGATACGTGTAACCAACGCAGAATATCGGGCAAAAGTTCAGGGGGTAGGGGATATGACGCAACCTTCTATAGCATTCAAGAGCAGCAATAATTGCAAATGTGAGATACAGTGCACTACCGTTATCACGAACTGCTCGGGACCGGCAGTTTTCTTTCGTTATAACGAAATTTCGTTATAACCGAACAAATACAATATATAACGAAAACAAGGACACCACGTATATACAACATGTATATCATATTCTGTTTACTGAATACTCATCATACACTGGAAAGCTATGTGAAATATGATGGGATAACTGTATCACAATAATAAACTCAAGTTCCTCTCAGAAACTGTGCGTGACACAAAGAGCGAACACACAGTGGTGTGAAGCGTTCACCCATGCAGAGACGCTTAATGCTTGTTCCGCTAGGTGTTTTCGAAAGCAATTAGCATTTCGTTCTAACGGAGCACATTTCTTTTGTTTTTCTTTGTCTGTGGCGCTCGGAAAAGACTTCGTTATAACGGAAATTTCGTTATAACCGTGTTCGTTATAAGCGAATTTTTTACCGTAGACTTTAATGGTGATAATTTTGGGACCAGAAGATTTACTTCGTTATAACGAAATTTCGTTATAACCGTGTTCGTTATAACGGGAGTGCACTGTAGTAGTATTTTTTTTTAAAATCTATTACCTGTTATCATACAATCACACAAACATTTTGTTCAGACCTCGCTCAAAGTCTTGCAAAGAATTTTTGCCCATTTTTTTCTTTTTCAACAATACTGTAAACAATCACGAACACTGCATGAAGATTGGAATACAAAATGCTTGTGTGATTGTATGATGAAGGTAATAGATTTAAGACTATGTCACATGGACCTATTAACTTTGCAGCAAACAAAGACACTACTAAGACTGTGTGATTTTTACCTGGGTAAACAACAAAAAACAAATCTAAGCAACATTTAGGGTCGATATTACATTTAGCGTTGATATTACATTTAGGGGTGATACATATGTCCTATCCGAGGGACAGAGTGTTTTTCCTCCTGCTAGAGGGGACGATATAATTACACACATCATATACGAGTCAAGACTCGGTTCGAACCCGAGTCGCTTGGGTCGGAGGCAGACTGAGCCAACTCACCACCTTTCCTCTTAAGAGGTCAGTATAAGAATTCACCTTCTTTAGTCGAATTCCTTCATGTTATAGAATTATAATGAATCAGGATTTTTTTTTAAAGGTCGTAATTAATGGTTCTCAAAATATCCTTTTCAGGTAATTTGTTTCAACGTGTAATGGACTGTTCACCTGCAACGACTAGGTGTCCATTGAAACAGATTGTCAGACTGAAATGCCGAGGTGAGCCAAGATGTGAATTACAACAGTTTTCGGTTAACGTGTGTTTGTCTTCCTGGTTTTGATATGTGCACATTATTTGCACAGTGCCATTGTTTCTATGTAATAGTATCATCTCGCTTAACTACCATAGACATGATGGCAAAACATCAACCAGAAATAAACAGTCTTGGAAAGAAATAGCCCCGAAGTTTAATGGCTTTCCCAGAATCAATTTAAAGTAAATGAACATTTACATTTTGGAAAATACATGCGTGTAGTCATTACTCAGAAATAACAGCTATTATGACATATATAATATATTCAAAGGAACCCTTTTAATCTAGATAAAATGTTATTAGTAGAACATCAACCTCTGCAATTTAGGTATGTCAATTTGATCAACTAATTGCATTACGAATGGTTTTTTTTTGAGATTTTGATATTACAAATATTCAATTTTGTGGATGTTTCAGTCCTTTTCCAAAAGCAAAAAAGAAAGGAAAGGCTGAGTCCGTTAGTAGAAGTTTGAGAAGAAATAACGTATGTAATGAGGCTAATGTTCAGGAATAGAGTGCATCGAGAGACTCGACTATATTTCATTGAGACACAATATTCATACATAATAAATTGCCTCATATCATAGAGCTACTTTTCAGACGAGGAATGTAATGAAACGGTTAACTGCAATTTCAATGAGTTTTTGTTTAAAAATAAATGATTGGTGACATGGTTAGAGACCATCACAATTGATGATTGTCAATTATACCCTTTTGCGGTAATCGGTCGTTTGCAAATCCATCAGACAAACGACCTATATTCATGGCAGATTCCTTTTTGTTCCCCCCCCCCCCCACCACATCGTCAAATTTTGTGAAACCCCGACGTAAATATGTCTTACTCTTTATGATGACAGGAAGTGTGATTCCATGGAAAAGAAAACAATTCCTGAACAAACGTAACGTGAGCTCTTTCATCGAATAACAAAAATATCCACTTTTTGTTTGTTTTACAGGTTCACTTGGGTCTTGTAATAATCTTGGTCACGTGCCTTATAGTTATTGGGACTCCAGTATAACGAGCATAGGGTCCAAGTTAACTCTTACCTGTGACGAGGTATACGTCATCAATGGCAGCGCGACATTGCAGTGTGTGGGACTACCTGGTTGGTCAACCTACTTCCCTATTTGGAATGCTTCAGTCCCGTCCTGCTTGGGAGTCGGTATGTTGTGAAAAGCTATCTTACCTCATGTTTTGGTTGTGCAGACTCTAAGAAAAAAAAAACAACCTTCGGCTGATGAAAAGGTTGGCACTAGGGGAATGGAAACTTGATTTAGGTTGAGAGTGGATAACATCTTTTATTACTTGACAGTCTGAATTTCGTAAGATCTATGCAGATACAAAGGAAATGTCGTATTCGATGTCCGTTGTATGATTTGAAACAGGTATTCATAATTATGTAATAAGATGTAACATTGTGAGTATCTTTTTTGATACGTGAAGTAAGTTTTCTCCACGGCTTCTAGAAATCCGCCAGGCATTACCATCACATTATACTTAAAGGACAAGTTCACCTTCATAGACATGTGGGTTGAGTGGATGCAGCAATATTAGTAGAATACATCAGTGAGAGTCTGAGCAAAATCGAACAATCCGTTAGAAAGTTACGAATTTTTGAAGTTTCTGCTCAGTCACGGCTGGATGAAAAGACTACTATAGCTTGTGATGTCACATGAGTACAACGATATAAAGAAAGAATAAAGAAAATTCAACATATTTCCATTTTTCTCGCATAACAAAAGGACACTCGACTTCTCTCTTTCAGAAGGCAGGGGGAATAATATTACCCTTAACATACGTCAGTAGCAAGTCGAAGAAATGTGCACTTTATTCAAAAAGTAGACTTTTGTGAAATTCTCTTTTTATTTTCCTTATATAGCTGTACGCAAGTGACATCATACATTGTAGTAGTCTTCTCTTCCAGCAGTGACTGCGCAGATACTTAGAATATTCGTAACTTTTGAACGGATTGTCCAATTTTCCTCAAACTTTCACTGATGTGTTCTCCTAATATTGCTGCATTCTCTCAATCCTTATGTATTATGAAGGTGGACTTGTCCTTTAACGGGATTTTCCTCTTACATCTCAAGATAGATTTGCTGTTGCATAGTACCTTTCTTTTTTTCTCGAGAATTATTTGGAATTCCCTCACGTCAAATAATATAGTGGCATGAAGTTTTACAGCACTTATAGCAACAATGATAATATGGCATTGTCATTTGGACAAGCAAACAAGCCTCTAAGCGTTGAGTGTGAGAGTACAAAATGAAAATGGATATGTAGGTTGCACGGATAGAAGAAGAGACATATCTTTTGATTTGATTTGATTTCTGAGTGTCTTTTTCATACATAAATCGAATACAGAGTGATTGAACGAACTACTTGAGCACAGTATAATTTGAATCTGAGAGTTAAAACAAGTTTGAAGTTTGAAGTCATCCCTCAAGTTAAAAAAGAACTTGTTTAAAAAATAACTTAAAAGTCATCCCTCTGACAGTCTGACAGAATCTATCAATCAGCTTTTCATCGGCACAATGGCTTCTGATACCATATTTTCTGAATAAACAGAGAAAAAAACTGTACTTTATTAAGTGTTTTAATTTAATCGTTTCCTGATTTTATTTTCTTATTCTGAAGTTTATACATATGTGACATATTAATCTTTCAGATGATAATGCTCATCAGACAAAAGTAATTGTATACATCCTTGGAGCTTCTCTTCTTGTCATTTTCACACTCTTCATAATACTGCTTACGGTAACCAGTTACGAAAAAGGTGAGTCAGAAGCAACCAGAACAAAAAGCAATGAAAAACCCAGACAAACATTTGTTAATGTATAAGTGGATGGGGAGGACTTCGAGAGACGGTTCCGATTTCCTTGGAATGGAATGCGTATCGGTAAATATTCACTTTTCTTCCCCTTCTTCATAATATCATAAATATTGCGCTTGCGTTTTCGATATAACCGAAAACTTTTTCTTTCTGCTAATACTGATGTGTAGGGCCCATACGTGTGATTGGCATTCCAATGAATCTTTTCTGTCTCATTTCAAACTCTCACTTAAAAAAAAAATACTGTTCAATAGACAAACAATCAAAAATGTCATTGGAAACTTTGTATTTTCCGGATACGAACATGTCAAACGGTTTTTGATATGGGAAGTCTTTGCTGGAAAAATACAAGATAAAATCTTGGGGTTTCTTCGATTTATTTTCATTTACTTCTTCTCTTTGCCTACATCAGGAGGCACAGACATTCACAAGCTTCAAACCTGCGAAATGACCTCTCAAATGAAAGGCAGCTGCAACATCCGACGGAGACCAATCGTGGTTTCTCATCGAACCCTGCCAGAGGTGACTTCAGCACACTGAGTTGCCCTTTGACTGACAAATCCAAACTTGGAATTCTTTCCGCTCAACAGGAGAACCCAGATCACGTCTACCAAGACATTGCGGAGGTAGACAAAATGCCCTGTCGCCGTGCTGGAGTTGAGGCAACTTCTCTTACTCACGAATATCTTAGCCTGCAGGAAACACCACAGGAACAAAGCGACTGTAATCGGGAACATGAATACTCGACCACAGTGAGTGGCCCTTTGACTGACCATTCCAAACTTGGAACTCCGTCGACTCATCAGGAGAAACCATACCACATGTACCATGACATTGCGGAGGTAGACAAAATTCCCTGTCACCATGCTGGAATAGAGGCAGCTTCTCTTACTCACGAATATCTTAGCCTGCAGGAAACACCGCTGGAACAAAGCGACTGTAATCGGGAACATGAATACTCTACCAGGATATGGAAATAGCGCCATCATTGGCAGTCTATTTCCAATGCAAGCCTTCCTTTGTCACTGGTATTTGATGTAGTTTATGTGTGATATAATAAAGCTATAGAGCCTTTTGCAATGCAGTCATCGTAGAGTGAGATTGCCTTCCACTGAGTTGTTAGAAAAACCCTTAACTCATAGCCTAACCCACGCATTGGTTTGTTTACCCGGTAAAAGCAAAAGTACCGGGGTGAACTAACAAAATAATAAAGACCACACGGTTGACAGCCAAACCCACCGCCAAACCCAGCGGAAAGACGAAGAGAATTCTGTCATTTCGCTACATTGTGACATTAGGATTGACGGTGTTGGCACTCACAGACAGGCACTGACAGGATGAGAAATCCAACATCTCCAGCGCTCACGGCAGACATGTTAATACGTCTGATATGAACATGGCACTGCTACGCGAAATATTTTGCCAAGACATGCAACTCTGACGAATTTGCCCAAGCTCGAGGTATCTGTTCAGAGGGCGAGAACATGCAAACAAAGCGAGGTCAATCAAGACTCAGAAGATGGTAGACCACAAAGAGACGCCGTGCTCTGTCATCCATCGGTCGGGCTTCGCAGCTTATACTGTTTTCTCCGAAAGAAAATATAGTTGGCCCTTTTTCAACGTATAGGGTTCTTCAGCAGCAAAGTCCTCAGACGAGGTCAATTATATTGCAAGTATTAGTGTTACACAACAAGGAAAATGCAATCTTTATACCTGTGATTGAGACATTGTCAAAAAATGTAAAACATATTATCATCCATAAATAGATATGTATAGAAATATGTTAGCCAATATGTGTCACTTTAACCAGACCAGTCCAGATGATTGTCCTTCCAACTCTGATGTAGTGTCTGTTGTAAACATCCATTGACAAACTACCCATTACCGAGTATGAGGATACTTTTACGCATTTGGGGTGCGCAATCAGATTTTCGCCCAGTAATTGTAATAGAAGACTTTTGGCAAATCCAATACATTTGTTTAATTTTGTTGAAATATCTGTTCAGGACGTATAGGGCTGTATGACATATCACTTCATTCAACCATATTTTGATTGTCTATTCTTGGCAAGACAATTTCTGATTGGTAACGAGTTTCCCCGCCACCTTTAAATTTGATCGCCAGGTATTTGCAAACTTTGTGTCAGGTGTTGTAGAGAGGGTAGGATATGTACTCTGTCTACGTAATAGGCACCGAGGACTCTTGTGCTTTGGTCATCAATACTGTATTATGTATAATATGAACCACAAGTGATATTCAAGTACTATATAGTTTGACATCCTTGGTAACAAGTGATTATACAGACAGAGGTTGTCGCAATGACAAGTTGTATTCTCCTATTCCAAACAGAACAATGTGAAATTCTTGTTATGTTTCCTAAAAATGTCAACAAATGTTTAGATGCTACTAAAGAAACTTTATTTTCGGAGGAATTTTACTTTGTTGTTACATTCCACAAACTTCATTAATCTTCACTCGACTACGATGTGATTTATGTGTACTAGAAGCTAAGAATGTCACATAATGGATGTTACCAAGATATCAGGTTGAAGCCCCTGTTCCACTATCACGATCTGGACCCCGATCTGTCCCCCGATCTGTCCCGATCTAGCAGATCGGGAGAGAGCGGCAAAAGCGTACGGGGATCGGAAGCATCGTAGCACCAGCGTGTGGAGGTCGGGGTTGGAGCGGGCATTTTTTCAGATCGGGAAGAAATTTTGAACCTGTTCAAAATTTCTTCCCGATCTCCCCGATCAAAATTGACCTATTTTTAATCGTACGGCAAGCGGGGAGAGCGTAGTGACAGCGTAAACGCAGCGGGGAGAGCGTAGTGACGGCGTAAACGCAGCGGAATGAGCGTAACAAGGTCTTTCTGAGCGTAGTAACATCGGCACAAGAACGGAACGAAAACTTACACAAAAATGTCTGCCAGAAGAAGATCGAGAGGAAACTGTTGAGGAGGAGGAGGGCATTGTCGCTGCACCTGTCAGGGCAGAACATGAAGAAGAAGAAGGAGCTCAAGAAAGAGATGAAGAAAAAGAAGAGAAGAAAGCAGCAAAGCAGCTATCTAAAAGGCGAAGAAAGAGAGACTGCACGTGATGCTTAAAGAGGAGGGAGAGGATATAGCAGAATTTTGAAGAATATGACATCATCTACAACTGGAGGAAGACGGACTATAAAAGCAAGGACATCAAGAAAAAGCCTTGGAAAAATCAGCACGTCTTTGTTTATAACAATGCATTGCTGCAAAAGAACCGTGAGTTGAGGAGCCTCTTCGAGGTCCACAGTATAATTCTTCGGTTCTGCATGCTAATAAGTTGACTGACTGCAGATCGACAGTCGAATCGGGGTACATCGGGGCACATCGGGCACTTTTCAGCTCTCTGAACGGGGTGGCAGCGTGATAAGATCGTATAGATCGTTCAGAGCGTAGATACAGCGTGCATCGATCGGATAACATCGCGAACATCGCACTGACAGCGTAGCTACAGCGGCAGAGATCGTAATGCCTCATTCCCGATCATCGTAGTAAGAGCGTTAATAGCATGCGTTATAGAATTCATTTCTGCACATAATATAATATTCACGAAAGGAGTGTGAGTTGTACTGTGTAGCCGTCAAGAGTGTATTTTAAATCACTTTTTTTTCCTGCTAGTGATTGTGACTGATATTGCTTTCTTTGTGTATTCGTTGCCACACTTTGCAGTGATATCTGATCAGAAGCTTTTTAAAAACTTTTGTGGTAGGATCAAGGTGTTTAAATTAATCACAAAAGCAAACATAAATGGGTACTTGGGTGTGTTTTGTTTTGTGATGCACGGTCACACACACACACACACACACACACACACACACACACACATATATATATATATATATATATATATATATATATATATATTCATATATGGGTGAGAATTTTGAACGATGTACAATTGCCAATTTTCGCACCTTATGACATTCTTTCCCTTAGAACACGCCAGGATGATCTAAGAAACCAGATTTTTTCATGTCATCTCAAAGATTGGTAAATTTCCTTTCAGGAAATATATGGTTTGGTTAACTTTTGCCTGATATTTTTCATTTGACAAGGACTTAAAGCGTAAAAATACGGTAAAAACGCTATTTTCACAATAATTTTTGTTTTTCAAACTAATGATGTGCATTTTTAATGGTACGTGGCATCTAATATCTGACCATGTTCTGGATCTGACACATCATGAGTATGAACCACAAAATTATAAGAACTTTATGAGCACGTATAAAATCACAGAGAACAATTGAAATATCAAAGTCCTAAACAGACGAACGTCCGTGGTGCTTTTATTTCTATCGCTGCTGCAAATTCTACTTTGTTGTCCCAACTGTAATGTATACGAAAATTTGGTGTTCCACCTAATGAACATATCCTGCAAAAAGTGTACGTCTGCTGGCTGTACATGGGACGTAATATTCTTTTATGCAAAATCATACTCAGTTTTCGTCACGGACGTGCTTCCGCTGTTTTCTAATATAGATCGTATCCCATTAAACGCTTTTGGTGATATTGTTCTGAGTCGTAATCAACTAAGATCTAGCCACACGATAATATGTTTGTTTTGAGTTTCTGTCCATCCTTTGTCAAATAGGAACCGAAATTATATTTTTAGACGAACCTCCGAGAAAAAAAGAACGTCCGTGATGATTAAAACGTTTTCGAGTGGGACACCATCTTGCTTTGATGACGAAGGTGCATCTTACCTTTGGCTCTCTAGCCGAGGAGCTGTATGTTATTTTTGGAGCGGACTGAGGCTTGTCCGCAGTTTTTGGACCATGCAATTCACCGAAAACCAAACAAATAATTAATATTTTCTTTGAAAATTCACCTCCTGATCCCCCTCTGAGCAATACATATGTTGTAAGGATGTCAAATTTCTTATAATTTGCATTGACAATACCTTTTCAAATTTTTGAAAGAGTTAGGAAGGCTAGGTACTCTCTGCCGATTAGTTATCCGTCCGGGAACATGACCCTATCAGTAGAACGAACGTCCGTGACAATTCCAGAGAACGTCCGTGACGTATGCAATCCCTTCGATAGGGATAACTTGTCCCGAAAGTGTCCTGTATTCTTTAAAACTTTTAGCTCCAATAGCCACAAATAAAGTTTTACAAAGGAAACAATGAGTTTAGGGCAGTAGTTTCAGAATTTTTAAGGCGTTATGTGATCATGATGAAGAAACAGTTGAAAATTTACTCACAATTTTACGCTTGTTTTCCCTCTAATTATACAAAAAACAGCTAAACACTGAAAACAAAGTTATAGGTAAATGGAATTTTGCGTAATCTGTAATTTCTGTGCATTTAAATTTCTTTCTAATGAGGACCTGGAGACAATTTGTACTGTTACAGGTTCTAAAAGTTTCGCTCACGGACGTTCTGTCCGAGAAAGGAAATTGCTGATAATTACAAATATATCACTGCACATAAAGTTAATGTTAGTTGAAAATATTACCAAATCACCGAGCCGCTCATACCCAAAAGTGAATAATGTTCAGCACTCAATTTACTTGTAATAACAACAGGAAAACGTTTTAGTCACGGATGTTCGTTGGTAGAATAAGTCCATGGATTACATAGTAGGAGAAAGAGGACCAGTGCCACTTTTTAGTGACAGGTGCGCCAAGTGTTTATCTTTTGAGTATGGTAGCTGCCGTCTCAAACAGAACACATCCAGTTTTGGCCTCCATAACGGACGTTCGCTGTAATTGTCATGATATTAAATGCCTTAATTCATTCTTATTTTTCTCTTCATGACGATTTTTCTCTCATTCCCTCAATAGCCTGGACATGCTGCGACCAAACAGAAAACAGAAACAAAACAAAACAAACCAAAACAAATCCAAAAAGTGCTACGTGATCACATGCAGGATAATGACGGCAGAAGTCTGTAATGGGCATGTGTTGAATAAAAAATGGAAAAGTTTCAAAAGGACGTGGAAGCAATTGAATAAAAATGACTGAGAAACAGAGAAGGGATCGAGCTCCAACACACAGAGAAAAGAATTGCCAGTGCACTCCCGTTGTACCAAATTCCTCTGGAGAAGTTTTTGTTTGTTTGTTTATGTTTTTTTATTCATCGAAATACCGTCACAAGCGAACATTGTCTGATGAAAACAAACAAATCCTCCGCTTATCATCACATGGTGTTGTTTTATACTCATCAATGAAAAGCAATGTTCATTTGTAATTCTTTCCAAGATTTTTTTTTTCATTTTACATTTAAGAGACAGAGAGATCGTCATTTTGTTTGTGCTTTTGTGCTTACTTTGAAAACACATGTTAAAAAAAGTAATGATTAAGAATAGGTTTAAGGTTGCACTTTGATACGTTCGCTCTTCCTAAGATTCGTTACTCCGATGTCCAAAGGTTTGTTATTCCGAAAATAAAAAAAAAAAGTTTGTAGTTAATTAAGGAGGTTTGTTATTAAAGATGTTCTTATTCCGAAAGTTTGTTAGTCCGAAAAATAAATATTAAGGATCATTATTTTAGGTCCGTTCTTCTAAAAGTGGAAAGGGCCTGATATTCGTTTAGGTGAAAACGGTTATTATGAGGTTTTGAAATTTGGAGGATTTTAGTTGCTTGTTTCTCCACATTTGGATAAGCGAACATGATTTTTCATGTTCCCATTAATAAACCTTTCGATTAACCTTCGGAGATTCCTATCATTTACCGAATAAAAAAGCTTCATAATTATACGAACTCTATCAATTTTCGTATTGACAAACTGTATGAATAACGAGCCTCCGAAATGACGCGCTACAAAATGTTTGTTATAACAAACCATATTGTATAATATCGAAGTCACAAACATCCAAGTAATATGGACTTATTGTGTCTTGTTATGAAGAAACTTCGCAGTATCGAACCTATTATCATTTCTGACTAATATAATAATACAAACTCTCCTCGGTAACTGTGTGTAACACAAGGAGCAAACATAGAGGGATTTCTTCCCAACGTATTCGTTTGCCCTCCCCAGCTAAACTTCGTATTTCTATAACGCAGCACATTCCTGTTGTCTTTCTCTGTTAATTATTTGTCATAATTTTAGCTGTGACCATGTTCGTTATAAGCAAATTTTGCATTGTAGACTTTAGATAACAAATTTAGGACCTGAATCTTTACTTCATGATAACGAAATTTTGATATATATTCGTTCTCAAGGATGGACTACGTCACTGAGATTACACGTACGTTTGTACGTTCATTTACGAGAGATGGAAAAAATTGTTTCCTTTTATTCCTCAGTATGAGAAGATAAACAAGCTTATATAATAAAGAATTGGTAATATCTGTTCAGGATTTTGCAGAGGAGTTTGTTCTCGACATGAAATTGCTGTTTGTTGTGTGTAGAATGCGTTTCCAACTCAAGAGAGCTGCATCTTGTTTGTTCCGAACGTCCGTGAGCTACATGCGAACCTCCGTGATGAAAACTATGCTATGTTCGTTGGGTTATAGAGACTGCATAGATCAGATACATCTTAAAAAGGTATGTTATTATTTGGGAGTGGGGATTGAAGTATGGGATAGTGAAATAAGAGGTCAAAATATTGAGTTTCTGTAAAATGCGCGTAAAGTGGAGAAAGTGTTTAGCGGAAGAGCAATATTTCAACAGAAACGACGAATTTAGTTAAATCATCAGTTGTCTACCATTACGTACAGGTTAAGAGTACAAGCTTAATATTCTGCAAGCACGTACACATGTCCCTTAAGATATTTTGTTAGGATTTTGAACTGAATCAGATCTTTGCAAACTATGTTAAATGGTATTCAAGTGTCTGTGCTGTACTATTCCTCACGGACGTTCGCTGCTCTGGACATGGTAAACTTCAGCGGTGAATAAAAACTTGTTCCTCTGGGAAAATCCTAGTATAATTGGGTTCATATTAAAGCTTGAGTTATACTCTTTCAGGTAAGATGAATAATTTGGAGAATTTCCTACTTTTTAAATTTTGCCTTGTTTTGGCTCAATTGTACATCGTTCAAAATTCTGACCCATATACATATGATTAGAATAACACAGACACGTGTATATATATATACATGTATATATATATATATATATATATATATATATATACATGTATATATATATGTGTGTGTGTGTATGTGTTTGAGTGTGTGCACATATTCATGTTGTTGAGCACTGTTGAGAGTCACATTGTCTGTGCGCATTGGTGGAACATTTTCGGGTTGCGCATTATACGTGCTACATTGTATTTAAGTGCAAACACAACATAAAACAGATTCAAGGTATTCCAGAGACATACATGAAGAAAGTGGAAAGTTACCAAAATCACTATGATGTCTTTTCTTTGTATTCTTAAAGTAAAGATAACCTGGGGTGCTTAGCGAGTGGTCAAAGACTTACGATCTGCTAATTCTCCATGCAAGGAACAGCAATAAACTGATCACAAAATATGCTCAGAACTGTATGTAAATTTTAAAGAATGTGGTCTAAGCTCCAAGAGCTCCAAGAGTGGAGGTTTGAACACTTGATTCCACCTTTCCAACCAAAGTGATCTATGTATTCTTTTTAAAATATATGATCAGAAACACTATAGTTTGTTGGACTCCACTGACAAATATGAGACAACATTTTTTTACAATTTTTTTTTTTTAAAGGTAATTGTGCCGCAGCCAGCCACTATTAGGGCAATGGATGCAACCACACACATGTAGCTTGATGGTAAAGATGACGCACGCGTGTGGCTTTAATACAATAATACTAGGTGTAGGCCAGGGAACAAATTTAGTGCAGTGCGCGAGGCGAGAAAGAAGCGCCAACAATTTGACACGTCTTGGGACTTGGGATTGTTTTAATTAGGAAGAAAACTGCACCCAATCTGAACAAGACTCAAGAGCAATCGCACAGTCGGGAATATAACACTGTCTAAAACTAATGACTGCAGCCCGGGTAGGCCTGGGCTGTGTCTACAGTTGTCAGCTATACCCGAACAGCACCGCGAGATCAAATCCCCCGAACAGCTCCGTAACTAACTATAGGCCCATAGACCAAGCACTGCACTGCATGCAAGCATCGATTTAAAAAAAGTGGAGATTGAATAAAACTTATCTTGTTTGCCTTAAGTGCTACTGACATATTGCAATTAGCTAGGGGTAGGACTAGATTCCACTTCCAAGTTCCATACACGCACGTCGCGTGAAATTCTGCACAGAGTCAGCTGCATGACATGCACGCTGGCAGTTGCTGTCTGTATATCACTGCGGCGGGGTTGCGGCGCAGTGATCATTCAAAAATTTGTTAAAATCCCACCTCATCTGTGTCAGATTCCATGATGTAAGAGTAATGATTAGGCACACCCTGGATTGATATTGCGAATTGGATACAAATACCGGTAGGAATGCAGAAGGGTGGACATCAAAAAAAAAAAAGAAAAAAAAGGAGAGAATAGACACAATGATATACGGTTCAATAACAGTAACATCTGAGGACTTACGTTGGACAGAATATTTTTCTCTGATTAAAAAAAAATGATATAAATGTAATTGACTAATGCCTATAGAAATGATCACTTGATTGAGGTCTGATAATGAAACAGGACTAATTTGGTTGTATATTATAAAATTTCAATAAAAATAATTTCAATTTATTCTTAAAAGAATTAAAAGTTTTTGATGTTGATATATCGTTAGGAAGTGAGTTCCAATACTTTGGCCCATCGTAGATGAAGGTGTTCTGAGCCAAAAAAGTTCTGAAAAATGGCAAATGGAATTCAGTTGATCGCCTTGTTGGATAATTGTGAACGGATTGAATTCTTAGAAACATTATTTCAAATATGTTTGGTAGATTGTTTTTTATCATGATTATACGTAAATTGTCCTAAACTAAACAAGTACCAATCTTTAAATTTCAATATTTTGTTTTCAAAAATTAACGGGTCAGCATGAGACAAAAATTCAGTGTGACATAAACGGAGTTGCTTCTTATGTAATAGAAGTAATTTGTTTGATAGTGTTTGATATATATTTCCCCACGCAAGAATACCATACTTTAAGTAAGACAATACTTATGAGGGATGAATAATGTAAACAGGGGCGACAAAGGAAAATGAAATTTAATCTTGTTAATTATTCCAATATTTCATGAAATAGTTTTACATAAACAATCAATATGAAACATCCATGAAAGTTTATTATCAACTGTTATTCAAAGAAATTTAATATCGGAAACATTTTGCAGTGGAGTCCCATCAAAAACAATATCCACCGGTGGTGTCTAGAGTTGCTAAAAAGCACATATTTTGATTTTTTTTTTTTTTTTGGAAAGATGATTTATTTGCTTTTATCCATTGTGATTTCAATGAGTAAGATGATTATTGTGCGAAAAAAACCCAAGTTTAAGTCAACCGCAAAGAAAGAGAAAGAAAGAACATCCGATGATCTACAAAAATCATTTATATGAATAACAAACAAAAGCGGACGTAATAAACTTCCCTGTAAGACCCCACATTGAATATCTAACATTTTTGAGTTACAAACATTCAAAAAAAAAACATATTGGTTCCTGTTCATGAACCACTCCAATTTCTCATTCCGATTTCCCCACCCCTTTTAGAAGTCCCAACTAAAGCGGTATTTCATAGTCCCTTCACCCTTAGCGGCTCTGAGCAGTGCGCTCTCTTTGATGATAATATTACTTGTATTATTCAAAAGTGAATCTACATGATTAGAGTGACAAGAATAAAGAGGTAATGATATTAATCACTCTTGCGGATCAGTTGCACTACTGGGATACTATAAACACATGAAATTATTGGTAAGCACACTATTTATATATGAAAGTAATTAAACATAATGATGAAAACTACACGAGGTGTACATGGACTACTGCACATCTTATTCATACAAATCAAATAATTTTTTTCCTGATCTCCGCAGTGGTTACGTTACGTCCCTCTGTTTCGCTTCCTTTCGGGTGAGAGAGATCACACAATGAAATTCTGCACCACAAGTTACAAACGTTATAAATTGTCTACATGCACACACACGCACACACACACACTACATAGAGAGACACACACAAACACACCACCAGAGAGAGAGAGAGAGAGAGAGAGAGAGAGAGGGGGGGGGGGAGTGGGGGCGATGGCAGGGTTGCTCAGTCTTACTACAACCACTCGGGCATTATTCCTTTACGATGTCAATAAGTGTAGCCTCTACAGCCAACACTTTTAATCGTCTTGGAGTGGACGACGGAGTCTTTTTTAACCATAATCACAACGCACTGCAAGTCTGGCTAACACCTTTACTTGACGCTTATTCCAGTTGTCAGTGATGAGTACGGATACCTATAGCAGAATCTGCGTCTGTAATGATATTCAGGTATAATTATCGAATGTGGAGTACTCGCAATATCGCTATCGAGTTGAGAAAAAATGGATCTCATACTTTGGCTCTTTGCTGGTTTCATTCTCTTTCCCCCCTTTTTCTCACTGTCCGAAGGCCATACAAAAAGTGAGTATCTTTATTTTTATCAAGTATATCGCTCTATGGATTCATTTCAAGCTCTTTGCATAAGTGCATCTTCATACAAGGGGATAATCTATCAAAAAAAAATCATAAAAACCTCATCGGGATTTCCATATAGGTCCTACAATGATTGGTATTACAATCAGCTGAGTTGGTCAATTAAGATGTACGAATTGCTAGCTTAAATGTTGTTGATTAGAAATGGTACGTATAGAGGGGGTTTCTGAATATTAGGACTCTAAAATAATTAATGATGAATACATTGTAAGAAATCATGCAACATAGACTTATCATTTTCTCTCCGTGGCAAATTACGTTGCTGAAGTGAATAAACATGAATTGAATTGAAACACGATCTCCACAATTCGGACTTCCTCTCTATCAATCTCATCAAACTATCATCGCGCTCACATGTTTTAGCGCTTGATTGCAAAATATATCGTCCTAATCACTTTATCCCGTAGATATTACTCTCAGCTGCTCAGGGAGGGCACAAGAACTCCAGGTATCGTGCGACGCCAGCTGCGCTGCCAGCCGTGATACTTGGAATATACAGGCACCTCATGGACGGCGAATTCTTATTGGCATAAAATCTATCAACAACAAAGATATGGGAGTTCATATGTTCGATAAAATAGCTAACAAATCGTCTCTGGTTATGATTCTTAATTACAACCAGAGTTTTCCGGTGATATCACTGACCCATCAGATTCAGCTTTGGATTTGGCATATATATCTACCCAGTGAACTTTAAGATGAGGGTAGAGTGTAACGAAGGTAAGTGTTCATGATATGCATGATGATGAATATCGATTTTCGTCGTAAGTATGCAGCTTTGTTAATCTATTCTGAAAAAGAAAGTTTTTTCGACCAAACACTGATATTTGTTTATACTCATGTAATTCATAAGTCCTCATTTTTCGCAAGAGTGTTGTTCAGATTCAGGTAAAGGAAAGACTCTCGAGTTTTGTGCAAATGCTTACGATATTTAGAATAGTGCTAAAAAGCTGGAGGAAAAATACTGAATATTTCGCGTTTGATTTTGCTTAATCAAATAAGCTTAAAGGGAAGTCACAGCAGTTTACGATAATGCAATTTCGACTCTATTAAGTAACCCAATTGTTCATCAGTCCTGATGGATAGGCATACATGGTTGCAGCCTAATTACTATTAATCTGTAAGATAATGTATTTCATGCATCATACATGAAATACGACAGCGAGAGAAAAAAGAAATCCACAAGAAGAACTTTGAATTAAGACTTGAAATTTGATATTAAATTTTAATCACTGGTAGAAAGAAAGGACTATCATGGAAGCACTGTAATTTTTTTTTCTCTCTTAAGAAATAATTATTTCGTCGATGATTTTCTGGTCTTTTTCAATGCATGCATGTAAAGTTTTCATTTTGCATGGCCTCACTTCACATTTCAATGATTATCGGCCACTAACATTATGCGTACTGCTGTAAAAAAAGATTATTAAATTAAGTCGATATACCGCATTCTATTCACTAATGGTTTGACGAATCATTGCTACAACCGACTGGTTTTAAGTTACATCTCAGTCCTCTGAGTGCGTATTTTTAAGGCCACTTGATAAGAAATCATTCATCATATAACGAAAAGAATCGAACCGCACACAAAGCAAACATCAAATACTTAAATTTAAAAAAAAAAAATTATGAAACATTGCCAAATACAAAACTACAGAAAGAAATGGAAATATGAACAGAAAAAAAAAATGGACTAACTGACATTGTACCTGAAACAACATGATTACATACCCATGCGGACGCCAAATTATCCCTATTTATTGAATTATGCCTTGTCTATGAGTGTTAAGAATCGAAGACTGGTGCTGGGTGTGTTCGACAACGATGTTTCGAACATATCAGGAAATTGTTTCAAGATATCTATACACACATTCCGATGAGCGAATTCCAAAGCAAATTGACAGAATAGTAAAATTTAAAATAGATCCAAGACTTATATCATATCAGTGATATGAAAGGGAAAAAGGAACTGCAGAATCCATACATGTAATGTTTAGGTCAAGTAAAAAAAATAACACAAGTAATAATATCAGATGTAAAAACGTTTTAATAGAGATGAAAATGTCAGAGATTTCGTGCACATGTGGCCGTTACGAATGATCTTTGTTGCAACCCTTGTTGGATGCAATGATCTCTATATCATTTTCTTTTCCTTTACCGCTTATCAACTGGAAAATATCTTTGAAGGTACATTATTATAGCAGTTTTACTAGTTACCCGAGGGTGACTGGTTTCTCAATGTGTTTCGTTTCTGTCACTCGACAGTGTCAGGAAATTGTACATGCGGATTTATTTTCTATAGCTTGTGCCATATTGGCATTACTTTAACGAAAGATAGGAAAACGTTGGGGGTGTTTGAATCGGACTCAACGTGATATGCTTCTGTATTACAAAGGGGAAGTATAGCTCAACGTTTTGTCTGGTTACCAACTTTCCAGGTTGTTTCTTTTTGTTTTTGTCTTTTTTTAATTTTCGACAGCGCCAAGCTAGTAATGAAATATATTTCGTTGTGAAAAGGAGAGAAATTGAATATTTTGACATACAATAACAAGTATATGATGGAATTGGGACTATCAGGTGTCCGTGTCCATTTCGAGGATCGCCATTCTCACATGAGAGGTTGGGTGAGAAGGGCTGCTGTAGCCCCTAAAATCATAACACTTCTCCCTCTTCCTAGGAAGTATATTTTCCATTGAAAATTTCTTCTAGATACAGTTGATAGTCGCTTAACAAAGAATTCTGGTAATTAAATGTTTGTATTTGTTCAGTTTGAGATATACATGTTTAGCGACAGTAATAACACATTCCCACCTATATCTTTCATCGGCGTTTCCAAGAAACGAATCATTTCCTAAGGAGGTTCGTAGGCAGTGCAGTAATTTTAATTTACCTCTGTTAAGGACTTTATTTCCTCAAGATACATTAATGCAGAAAGGTCGTAAATTTTGATTTTTGTGGATTGCAAAATAGAGAATTATACTGTATCCCTCTAAGTGTAATTTATATATTTTTTTCTTTTTGTCTTCTACCGAAGGAGTGTTTCTAACTGATCCATTACGGATTCAAATAATATCATGTTATCCAGAAAATGAAATGCATTATTCATCTCATCAGTACAAGCTAACAGCTGCATTGAATTTTAAGTTATTTCGAGCCACTTTCTTGTTTATCCTCGTTAGGATTCCTTTCTACGTATTTTGTTGCCGTTGTGCACTGTCATTGTCCAAAATGCATTTCACTCTGTTTGTAGTTTTTGTCTTGTTTGTTATGTGATGTCTGTCCTGTTTTAAATTACGGCATATATTAATTTTGTAAATCAGAATATTTCAGTTCTTGGGTTGATTGCATGGGTTGTACACAGTATATAAACAATACTTTTTTTTTACCGACAAATGAACTTATGTAACCGGTTTCAAGTATACAATATGTATATGCTTTGCTTTCGATTCTTTTACCTTACTTTTTATCTGGCAGCCAGCCAAGTGTACTCAAGACCTTTTGAAGATTTCTGATATTAAGTTTTGGGGAAGAAGAAAAAATAAACTGAATGAAAAATTTCAGGCATATATTCTAAAATTTAACATAATGTGTGGTTATAACATTGACAAAATCACATTAAAAGACTATTAAGCACAAAGAGGAGTTGGATTCAAAACTTCGAAAAGAAATGAAAATAGAAATCGGAAAAAGGGTTTACACTCAGATAATGCCTAAAGATCATACTTTGCCTCTGTTGACCAAAAGCACATATAACAGCTAAAAATGCAACATTTATGTGTATGTGTATGTGTGTGAGTGTGTGTGTGTGTGAGAGAGAGAGAGAGAGAGAGAGAGAGAGAGAGAGTTTTCTGTATGTCACACCGAGGATGGTGATTCCATTGTTACCTCCAAAGGAGGAGGTTATGTTTTTCGTTACCGTTGGTTTGTTAGTTAGTTTGTCCGTGTGCAATATAATTCAAAAAGTCGGAAAAAAGGAACCAGTGGGACTCGAACCTGTCATCTACCGCTTAGTAGATGACACTCAAACCTGAGCCTTCACCCCTCTGAATAATATCTTTCTTGCATTTATCTTATGCCCTGTCCGCCCTGGACTACTTAACATAACAATGTCGGAATCTCGGAGCTTTGGTATTTGTTCCATAGGCCAGTGGATTGAGGCTGAATTTGGGGGTCAACTGGCAACTATCGTATAACAAACAAATTTTGTAATTTTTTGAAAGTATATGTCTTAACAAACTTACCAGTAAAATTTACCTAGAATTTCTGCGTCGGAACATGCCCAAATGACGTCATCAACATGGCCACCCCCAAACCAGAAAAATGAATGATAATTTTAGAATATCTCAAGTGTTCATTATACAACTGACATTAATCATGAGACAAGTTGCCAGTGTATGTATTTCTTATTTCCTGCCTTTCTTCAAGCAAAATTGGGCCCATTTGTGACCTCTTTTTCAAAAAATCTGAGCACAAATTAAGTCATTTCTATGGCAACTTTATGCCGAAAACAATTTTTTTTTCAAACAAAAAAGGCAACACCCTCTCAACGATAAACACCATTTTGAATTTATATAAGTATGTAAATTTAATTGACTGGAGTTGAGACCTAACCTGTGAGAGACCATAGCTATACCATGGTTACACTCAAACTTGCCTGTAGCCACTATAACACAGCTGTCCAGATATCACAATTTTCATTACTAGTAGTGTATTATGTATATTCCATCTCAGTAGCTGGATTTTTTGTTGTATTTCGTTTTGCATTTGGCACAATCATAAGACAAGCTGACATTTCGTTCAAGCCGATTAGGCATAGAACATGGGTAGATTAAGTCAATTTCTCATAAAATGAGACCCTCCTCCACCTCAGCCTCCACTCCCAATAGAAATGGTTAGTTCATGGCTGTTCCTTTCTTGCAGTCCTGTAGGGTGTTTCACCAAACTTCTCATTGGTTTCAGTTTCACTTCACTGGTTTCAGTCTGGCTATCTCACTTTTCTGATTGATATGTTTCAGTCATGAGGACTTGCTAAGAAACTGAAAACACTAATTGACACTGATCTCACTGAAATCAATGCCAGTGGTGAAACGGGTCTTGCATGGACTTCTGTACGATACCAAAGCAAGCTCATTATACTCGATGGACTACTATAACAAATACTGTACTTAAATGAAGCACTGTTAACAGAAACTGGATACACATTTTGTCATAGATCACATTAGTCCAGTCTAGGGTTTCACCCACTACTAATTGCAGTAGGAAATTCCACAGCAGTGCCACTTGTTATGGGCTCCTAAACACCATACTCAAAGTCCAAAGAAATCCAGTGGGGCAAAGTGGCTAAATTTCTATGATATGCAAATTAGCTCCCATTATGATAAAAATAAAGTGTTTCCATGAAAACTATACTTCTACGTTTTAGATTGGAACACCGAGAGTGTTGAAATCTATGTTTACAATGTCAGTTAGTGCGATGCAAACATTCACCATGTACATAGTCTGGGCCTCATTTGCATAATACGCAAATTAGCTCCCATAGGCCTAATGATAAAAATACAGTGATTCCATGAAAACAATGCTTCTAGGATTGAGACTGGAACATCGAAAGTGTTGAAATCTATGTTTACGATGTCAGTTAGTGCGATGCAAACATTTCCATGTACATAACCTGGTCCTCATTTGCATAGTATGCAAATTAGCTCCAAAATGATAAAAATACAGTGTTTCCATGAAAACAATGCTTCTAGGTTTCAGATTGGAACACCAAAAATGTTGAAACCTGTGTTTGCAATGTGAGTTAATGCGATGCAAACATTTCCACGTATATAATCTGGGCCTCTTGCATGATATGCAAAGGGTTCCGAGCCAACGGAATATTCTAATGCCTCAAAGTGCCCGATATGAGCACATCAAGAGTGTTCAAATATGATATTTCAGTTTCTCTTCACCAAAAACAAATTTTACAGCCTTAGTAAACTAGCGTGAATAATATCATAAAATTAGAGTTTGTTATCAGACAGATAATGACAGCTTATCCATTAATTACGTAGAATCAAAGTACGAAATGAAACAAGTGTCAACATCTATAATTTGTCTAATTTTGTAATGAATGAACTCTGTTTGGAGCGTGGTTTGCTCGAATCTTGATGATTCATCTCTTGCATCCTTGAGGGTTTTGAGATATTGAAGATGGCACAGTCAAAGGAAACCCTGTGGGTAGAGCCCAAAGTCACCCCAGTCGATCATAATTATCCCCACGACCATTTTACACAACATCCATCAACCAACGCGATTTCCGTTGTTCTAAGCGTACAAAATTTTATCTTTAAGTCGTTTGGCCGTCTAGCAAAGACTCTTTCATTTCCATGAAATAGAATTGACACTGACAGAGACATTTTTCTACAATGTGTATAATTATCTTTAAAAAAGTGGTGCACAGTCAAAGCGACTCGTAGGGAGGTACCCGAATTCATCCCTATACCCTCACGGCCCGGTACAAAACATAATTATACACGCGTGAATACAGATGTTTGAAGCGGAAAAAAAATAACGTCCTTTTCTTTTCATTTCCATTAAAATTCAGTGGAAGTTATAGAAGAATTTTTGTTCTACAATATCTATAAGGTAAAAATGGTTCATATACGAAGACAACCGCGTGGAGGGTGCCAAAATTACCCCACCCAAAGGCAGTCTAAGACATGCAATAATCATGTACCAACGCAAATACATAGTTATGTTCTATGGGGGGGGGGGGGGGTCCTTCTGGTCCTCTAGCAAAGAAACTTTTATTTAATGAAATTCAATGGAGTCAACAGACGATATATTGCTCTGCAATTTTGACTTACACTGACATAGTTAAAGTGATTATCATTCGAAGGGAGCTTACTATATGGGAAGTGCCCACATTAATTGCCTCTATACATGACCCTTTGTAACGCAGATATCAACGCAATTACAGTCGTTCCAAAAGTGCATGTCTTTAAAAAAAAAAAAGTCGTTCCTCGAGTTTTATAACTATCACTTGAGTTTTATGCTTATGTATAATTATCGTATGGTGCTATAATCATTGTAAATTCTTTTCATTCGACATAGTTTTACGCACCTCATTTTCTGTTACAAAGAAATTGATGTCTATCTGTTCTTGTCGAAAAATGAAATAAAGATTAAATTGAATTGTATTGAATTGGATTCCTGCCATATCAAGACACTTTTTTTTTTTAATAAAAATTGCCGGGGAAGAGATAAAATAACAACATTGATCTACAATAGAAACCAAAGGGTTCACTTGCAGAGACCACCTTGTGGGAGGTGCTCAAAGTAACTCCATGCATCCTAAAGGCGATGAAAAACATGCAGTATACAACCGCGAAAAATGTTCCATGGTTACATACGTCTGAAAAGCTCTTCCGCCTGTGTAGCACATACGCTTTTATTTTCGTAAAATGCAATTAAGGTGATACAGGAGACGTTGCTTTACAATATCTATTGTGTCAAGCCCTTGGGAAGTGCCCAGATTACACCTACCCTGACCGTCGTGGTCCCAAAACAGATTAACAAAACATGCATTATATGCCAAAGCAAACTCACTTGTACATGCATGTAAAGTCGTTTTGCCGAGTGGTAAATAAAGACACTTTACTTTTCATGATTTTTAAATGGTAAAGACACTGCTTTACAATCATCATTTATAATCAAAGGGGTGCACATTCAACGGCAACCGAGTGGGATGTGTTCAAAATCATCTAACCCCAGGGCAATATAAGAAACATGCACTAGCACATAGCACAAATCTGTTTCAATTTTCCATGACTTCCCATTGTCCCGATCGTTACAGTTGTACAGCAATTACCCTTTTGTTTGCAAGAAATGCAATATAATTACAAAAATAAAAATGCTCTACATTAACTACATTGTCAAAAGGGGGAACATTCAAAAGTTACACCCGCCGATCCAGACCCGCAATTTCATCACACCGATACTATGAACGCAAATACCGACGTTCTTTCGTGCATGGTTTTAGAAGTAGTTCCAGCAATACAGCTACACACTTTTATATCAATGAATGTTGTGGAAATGATAGGAGACGCGTTGCTTCAAAATATCTATTTAGTGGGAGGATGCACATTAAATGCCAATCCTGTGGGATGTGCCCCCAAAGTACACCACCCTCATGGCAATTTAGAAAACATTGAATATTATTAACGCGAATACACTATAATTATGTTCCAAACGTACATGTTTTCAAACTTCGATAGTGCCGAACATCAAGGGCACTTTTGTTTTCAAAAATACGTTGTAGTTAATAGAGGAGACATTGCTCTACAGTATCCATATCGTCCAGAGGGTGAACATTAAAAGACAACCCCATGGGAATTGTCCAAAGGTACACCTACGCTCAAGCCCCCTTAAGACAAAATATAGATATTAGCAACGCAAACACCGTTGTTCTAGCGTGGATGGTTTTAAAGTAGTTCCGGCAATATAGCAAATACACTTTTTAACAATGAAAAGTCATGGAAATGATAGAAGAGGTTTAACTTTGCAAGATTTATACAGTGAAGAGGGTGCACATAAAATGGCAACCCTGTGGTATGTGCCAAAAAATATTCCACCCCCACGGCAATAATATAAGACATATAAAATCATATAATGCGAATATGTATATGTTCCAAACATGTATGTCTTTAAAATGCCATCGTGCCGTATAGCAAAGGCACTTTTGTGTCAAAGAAATACATCTTATTAATGGAGGAGACATTGCTCTACAATAACTATATTATCAAAAGGGTGAACATTCAAAATTAATCCCTTGGGAAGTGTCCATTTTCACACCAAAGCTCACGCCCTCTTGTTACAGAACACATATTAGCAACGCAAATACCGTTGTTCTAGCATGAATGGTTGTAAAAGTAGTCCCGGTAATACAGCAAATACAATTTTCATCGATGGTAAATTATGGAAATGATAGAAGAGACTTAAAGGGGAAGGCTAGTAACTGATCAGTTGGAATCAGTGTGGAAATGCTTGGAGATGATTGTTCCAATCCGTATGGGATTCATTCAAGAGTACATTATATATCTATTGTTGTGTGAAAATTATTTGCTTCAGAATGGTCTCATATTCAAGTTATGTGCAGTTTAATGTTTGCAGGTTAGCATGCCTGGTCAGTGACGGGGCATCAAGCTGCACATTACTTGAATATGAGACCGTTCTGAAGCTAATAATTTTCACACAACAATAGATATATAATGTACTCTTAAATGAATCCCACAAGAATTTCAACAATCATCCCCCAGCATTCGCACTGATTCCAACTGATCAGTTACTAGCCTTCCCCTTTAACTTTACAAGATCTATACAGTGAAGAGGGTGCGCATTAAACGGCAACCCTGTGGGATGTGTGAAAAATACTCCACCCTCACCGCAATATAGAAAACATTATAATATCATATAACGCAAATATATATCTGTTCCAAACGTACCTGTTTTCGAAATTCCATCGTGCCGTATAGCAAAGGCATTTTTGTATCCAAAAAAAAATGCTACCAATTACTAGAGGAAGCATTGCTCTACAAAACTACATTGTCAAAAAGGTGAACATTCAAAGGTAATCTTTGGGGAGGTGTCTAAATTTACGCCTACGCTCACGGCCTTTATTACAAAATATGGATATTAGCAACGCAATTCAGTTGTTCTAACGTAAATGGTTTTACAAGTAGGTCCGGCAATGCAGCAAATACACTCTTACATCTATGAAAAGTCATCGAAATGATAGAAGAAGATTTACCTTACAAGATCTACATGATAAAGAGGGTGCTTATTGAAGGGCGACCCGGTGCCGTGTGCCCCCAAAATGCCCTTTGTAATCCTCTTGGCAATATAAAAAACATATATTATCTTATAACGCGAATACATGTGTTTCAAACGTACATGCTGTCGTGCCTTATAGCAAGGGCAAGTTTGTTTCCAAGAAATGCAATGTACTGAGTAATCAATACAGATTGTCACATAGTTCTTTACCTCAAGTGCGACATCCATATTAGTATATTTTAATAAATAGAATACACAAGCAAAATGACACTTGACAGATCATGTTCAAATTGCACCCCTATTCCATTGCCTAAACCTGTTTCCGAAGCTCTTTCTCGTTGCAATGGAAACAATTTCATTTGGTGACCATGGTTACCCTTACAATGATTTGAGTCATCTAGTGACTGGATACTTTTACTGGGCACCTATTTATTTGAAAGTTATTAAGCTTAATTCATAACTATTTGCGTAGAAAGAATTACATTTTATCATTTAGGGTTTTTTATGAAAGCGTTACAATGGCAATGACTATATTTCCCCCCTATTAACACATGATTAAGACGGAAATTGGTTTGGCACTTCGCTGAAACCAACAAGACACATCAAAAAACATATATTTAGACATTCTTATTATATTTTAACAAATCATATGAAAATTATGAAAATTATTATGAAAATTTCTGTTTATTTCTACTACGTCAGTGTAAGGTTGCTATAGAAACGCTATTGGTATGCGTACAACTCACCAGCTCAACTGAAAATGAGCAAACTTGATGACTGATGACCTGAGGTACATGAGAAATAGCATTACTGTAGCTAGAATCACTTCCTTTCCGAAATATTCCATTTTCATTATTAGAGATGTCGAAGTGACAATTACTCTAGCAAAATTGCAGTTCTTAAGAAGCCATTTTGATGACGTCATTTGAGCATGTTCCGATTAGATTCTTTTGGGTAAATTTCGTGTGGGATATTGTCAGGATGTATACTTTTTAAAAAGTTAAAATTTGCTTATTATACGATAGTTGCCAGTTTAGCCTTTTTTAAACCACTTTTGGGCTATCGTCTGCAGGCCTACATGTTCATCGTGTCACTACCGGCAACTAGGGACAGCCTGGTGGTAGTGTCGCTGCCCGGAAAGCAGTAGATGACAGGTTCGAGTCCCACTGGTTCCTTTTTCCCGACATGTTTGTTGATTTACAGATCAGCAGTTGCGATCTTAACAAATTTTCATTTGTAGAGGGAGACAAACTGAAGAAACTCAAAACAAAGGCTTCTATAGTGGGAAATCAGGCGATTTTTCCTTGGATGAAAATCACCCATTTCTATGGAAGAGCAAGATCACAGTGGAAAGTAGCTGCTTGGCGGAGGTCTGCGCTCTCAGAGTGCTTTTCTAGTTTTGATAGATTTGATTTCCATTTAACGTTTAAGTTTCTGTCTCGACTCAACAACAGTATTATTCATCTATTTCCATAATTGTAGTATACATTTGGAGGATTAATTTAATTGTTAATTATCAGGAAACATAACTTGTGAGTGAAACATTGTCAAATTGTTTTCGAGAAATGCCCCCTGTGAAGCTTGTTGACGGACCCTCTCCACTGGAAGGCTTAGTCGTCCTCAAACCAGACAGATATGTCTGTTATGATGGATTTACCGAGAAAGCTGCTGAACTGGTCTGCAGAGAACTTGGCTTCCCAGCGGCAGAAGAGTATTCGGCTCAAACTGTGCTCATTAAAGCAAAGAGGAACAACAATCAACGGCTATCATGTCCATCAGAAGGTGATTGCCGTAGTTTGGATGCCTATTTTAAGAAAAACTAGTGATACATTATTATGTACGTATGCAATATTGGAACTGGAATGTTAAAATGTCACTTACACTGAGATGCTAGCTTCTCTACTATTATAGAGGCCCAGTAAGACCATCTACTTCTTCTATCATTTGTTTTTGCTTTTGAAACAGCATTCCGTTACAACATGTATCTTACTGTGTGTTTCGGAATGAAGTCATCATAGTCAAGATTTTTTTAAACATTTTTTTTATGCATAGGAAAATTTAAAACATCGTGTCCATAAAGACACAATACTATTTTCACTTCTCACTGCCCCAAGAATTCAATGGAAAAAAAAAAGAACTCAATGAATTTGTCCTATTCAAACATGACTATTGAAACAAATTAACTAGGTATAAAGTCAGTGAGTGAGATCACGGCACATTGTTAGTTTCAGGAATAGGCTCTTAACTCATGTTTAATCTCATGTAAATCTGCCCGGTTTGTCAAGGCTGTAAGCGGGTTACTCTGAAGAGGTCAATAAGAGGACTCATCTTCCTAAGTCGTATTCCTTCATAATTTTAAAAACTTATGATGAATCAGGATCTCTTTTATAGGTCGTAATGAATGGTTCCCAAAATATCATTTCAGGTAATTCGTTTCACCGTGTAATGGACTGTTCACCTGCAACGACTAGGTGTCCATCGAAACAGATTGTCAGACTGAAATGCCGAGGTGAACCAAGTCATGAATTACAACAGTTTTCAGTTGTTTGTCTTCCTGGTTTTGATATTTGCACATTCGCCAGAGAGTAATTGTTCCAATGTAATAGTATTATCTTGCTTAACTTCCGTAGATATGATGTCAAAGACATCAACCAGAAATAAACATTCTTTGAAAAATTGTATCTGAAATTTAATGGCTGTCCCGGATTAAAGTAGATGAAAATATTCAAACAGACAAACAAACAAACAAACAAAAAACACACACACAAACAAACAAAAGACAATGTATACTGTGTGAAAGCAAAAGAGTTTCGACTTTCGGCACATTTACATACTTCTATACCAACGGCGTAAATCCGTGCTGAGGAGTGGTGGGATGATCGACGATAGTCACCATCACCAAGATTACAAGTCCATAACCGGACGGGTGAAGCAAGTGGCGTAACGTTGGTCAAGACATTGGGGGGGGGGGGGGGGGGGCACCTCGTGGAAAAGTAATTTTGAGGTGTGTATACTTGTGCGTGCGTGCGTGTGTATGTGTGTGCGCGCTTACCTGCGTGTGCTGTCAGTCTGCAAATTAATGGGGACTGCAATACAGAACGGAATGTGATGCATTCCACAGTGCAGTCATTGAGCAACAATAGGCGTTTTCACATCAGCCCGATAAAAATCCAAGCTCGAGATATTTTTTAATGTCACAAGTCAGAAAAATAGCGCGCTATTTTGAAACATCGGGCTGATGTGAAAACGCCTATTGTAAGTTTTCCTTATGGATTATGGAATGACGATGTGAAACGACAAATTACTGGCAGCATCATCAGGAGAATTGCATAACAATTAAATGCGAGCGAGTTGGGCGAGCGAGCTTGAAAATTTGGACATTTTACAGTCCCCAAATTGCCGTTTGTAGCTATATTTTTTCGCTTTGGAAATTAAGGGGGCGCACCGGGCGCAACTGCTGGCAATTACTGGCAAAAACATCAGCAAATGAAGTAACGATTAAATGCGAGCGAGTGAAGCGAGCGAGCTTGAAAATTTTGACATTTTACAATCCCTAAACTGCCGTTTTAGCTTTATTTGTTTTCGCTTTTGAAATGAAGGGGGGGGGGGGCGGGGGACGCACCGGGCGCAACTGCTGGCAATTACTGGCAGCAACATCAGGAGAATGGCATAACGATTAAATGCGAGCGAGTTTGAAAATTTTGACATTTTCCTGTTCAAAAACTGCCAATTGTAGCTATATCTTTTAGCTTTGAAAAATTAGGGGGGGGGGGGCGCACCGGGCGCATATTACAGGTAATTACTGGCAGCATTTTAGTCTAGTGGGATTTCTGAATAAGGGCTCTCTAAAAATGGTGTTAGAGGCATTTTTTAGTAAAAGTTGGAAACCGGTCTCTTTTACCTAATTTGAGTATGCTGAATCCGGAAAATCCGGTTCCCAAGCGAAATTCACCAATCTTGACCATCTAATTTGCATAAACAAAAGGACCTTGCTTTGGTGGTAAATATGCATAGAAAATGGGTGAATACTTGCATAATTGATTATGCAAATGAGATAACATTAGGAATAACAACAGGAATCATTAACAGGTCTTGATGTTATAACTGTTATGAAACATATTCATATATTGCGTCAGTGCGTTGTAGAATCTCGAAACCTGCCTGGTCTACGGCCTCTTGAATATCAATTTGCAAACATATTTCCTTTTAGTGTCATTCAGTTCTTCTTTGTCGATTGATTCCAGTACTTGACTTACTTCGGACTCTGACGACATCATAATGTGCAACTTGTTTGCCCGATGACTTAGCTGTATTTCAGTACGCCAAGGTACATTTTGATAGCAAGACTTTGTTTTAGGTAATATATCCATAGAAATGGACAACTGTTTGTATAATGATACATTATGCAAATTAGATTATTAGGGTATTTCTAATAGCTGTTTTTTTATTTTTTTATTATGTAAATGAGATGCATTTTTATTTTGATACTTTGATACTGAACTGATTAATTTTGATTCGACTCTGGTGACGTCAAATACTTTTTATTTGCCCGATAACTTGTTAAAATGATTAAAAACAGAAGTGAACACGTTGGTACTATACATGTGCATATAATATGCGGTAATGCATTGCTGTATCAGCAGCCACTCCTAATTTGCATATTTCACTTCTTAATTTGCATATATAAGTGAAAGTTATGAACAATTGACGACCTAGCTATTGTCTTTGCACCTTAATTTCTGAAATTATTACTATTTCTGCATGTGTAGGGAGATTTTATGAAAATTAGATCATCGAAACACCTTAAAAAGCAATGAATTGGCCGCCATTTTGTTTATGCAAATTAGATGCTCTTAGACTCAAAATTCCGCTTGGGAACCGGAATTTTGGATTCAGCGTAGGCCTACCTGAATTATGCAAAAATAGACCGGTTCCCAACTTTTACTAAAAAATGCCTCTAACAGTCATATTTTCCCCAAATCCCACTAGACTATTTTCAGGAGAATGGCATAACGATTATATTCGAGGGGCCGAAGCGAGCGAGCTTGAAAATTTTGACAATTTACAGTCCAAAAACTGCCGTTTGTGTAGCTATATATATTCTTTTTCGCTTAAGGGGGGGGGGGTGGGGCGCACCGGAGGCAACTGCTGGCAATTACTGGCAGCAACATCAGGAGAATGACATAACTATTATATGCGAGCGAGCGAGTTAACATTGAAAATTTTGACATTTTAAAGTCCCAAAACTGCCGTTTGTAGCTATACTTTTTTGTCTTTGGAAATTAAGGGGAGGGGGTGCACCGGGCGCAACTGCTGTCAATTACTGGCAGTGACAGGATAATAGCATAACGATTTGCGAGCGGGCGGAGCGAGCGAGGTTGAAAATTTTGACATTTTCCAGTCTAAAAACTGCCGTTTGTTGCTATACTTTGGAATAAGGGGGGCGCACCGGGCGCAACTGCTGGCAATTACTTGCAGCAACATCAGGAGAATGGCATAGCGATTAAATGCGATTGAGCGGAGCGAGCGAGCTTGAAAATTTTGACATTCCCCAGTCCAAAAACTGCCTGTTGTAGCTATATTTTTTCGCTTTAGATATTAAGAGGGGGGGGGGGGGGGAGCCGCCACTGGTAGTCAAGGATGTCGGTTTATGTTCATGATTTGGGGAGGTATGACCAGCGAGGGGGCGTCGAAGTGACCAAATGGGGGAAGGATATCCAAAATCTGCACATTAGAACATTCCCTAATATCATTGTTTGTGTTTGTGTGCCATTGTGTGTTTACTATACAGTAAAAAGTTTGGAAATATCCCAGGTCAAGTCTTATCATTGGCAATGCAAGGCATTTTAATATAGACTAGTATGTAGAGCAACACTGCAAAATCATTAATGATGTATTTTGATATAACGAAGCCTAGGGTACAAAGGTGTACATTCTACATCACATTGCGCAACATTGCAGCGACTCTTTTTGCCGTTCGGATGTTTTGAGTACACTGCGCACATCCTGCTTATATTCAGAATGCCAACCAGGAATCACGCTGAATTACAGTATTTTGTCGGCTCCGGGGTTTTTGAACAATGTTTCACACTATATACCTCTTTAATTATGGTTAAAAGAAATCTTAGAAAAATATCTTATTTCTTGATCACCCTTTCATGTCGATTTCAAAAGCAGTTTGCTCACCCTTGAATTACCATTTTGTTTGTTTGTTTGTTTGTTTTCTTTTCTTTTTTTTTAAACCAGCGGATGGGGGGGGGGGGGAAGAAGCATGGCGCCCCCCCCCCACACACACACACTTAAAAGGGATCAAATATACCACTATTTTGCATGTAATATAAAGTATGAGGGAAGTGGCAGCAAAAATATGAAGACTTTTTGTTCTTGTTTTTGTTTGTTTGTTTGTTTATGTTTTTGTGGGTTTTTTTTTTTTTTTGCTTGTCAGCCAACTTTTGGCGGAAAATCAGACCTTAAAAGAATGAAAAATTATTGTTGTTGTTTCTCTTATCTTTTTATTTTCTTTCTTCTTGACTGACAGGTGATTTTGACCCTCCCCCCCCCCCTCCTTTAAGAATGTCCAAATATATTCAGTAAATGGTAATATGGATCTCCATTGCTTTGTACACTCTAAGAAAAAAAGGTTCTCAAATGGTTCTCGTCGGCTCCAAAATGGTTCTCATCAGATGGTTCTCGCAAAATGGTTCCGATGAGCACCTATAAATGGTTCCCAATCGAAATGGTTCCGTTCGTCACCATTTTGCTAGTATGCGACCCAGTCCCCGAGTGTTATTTGTGGTACTCCTGCAAGTCAAACAATTTCTTTAGGTCCACTTTCATTTTTCCCCTTGCTGTATATTCGAATGCCAGATGTAAGAATCACCAAAAATGTGGTATTGGTACAAAAATATTGTATTTGCTTCTACTGCTGTGATAATAAAAAGTACATATTGTTTCTATCGTAGACTAATGACTTCTCTTGGCTGCGTGCCAACTGACAGCTGCCACCATCCAATTTAGCGCTCGATCAGATATGCGTACGCGTAAACGCACACATACTAGTACATGTACTGCACTGTTGCACCACCGCATGGGAATCTGTAACCATCGCGCGCCGCGGCTATGTAGCCCTGTGCTGCCTGCCTAGCGCCTGCCTAGCTAGCTATGCAAACCTACCACCACGCTGCGGGCAGAGTGCCAATGCAATGCATGCAGTCAACCAGCAGTAGACGGCTAGAGTGGACACACATTATAATACGTACAGTATATATGCATCACAGGCACCCATAACGAACGGCACCCGGTAACGTTAGACATTATTTTGTCAAAGTGGACTGGAAACGTGTCACTGTCAATTCCATTTTCGCCATGGCAGTGATCACAATTTAGGAGAATAGGTAAGATTTTTTAGTTTTAATGTGGTTTCATCTCATTTTTAGATGACATTCGTTGGTACAAAATCAAGTTAGATTCATCACTCAGTTTTCGTTTTCAGTCAGGCTCAGTGATTAACCTGTGGAGATAACGGTTAGATCCTAGTGTTAGATCTAATTTGATCGAAGCTGTTATCTTGTGTAATGTTTACCAGGTACAGTTGATGAAGATCTAACAATAACATGTTAGGCCTAACGTTAACACTTTACAATTAGAAATTTGGCATAGCAATGGTCTGAACAGTCCGCCAGCCCGAACAGACGCCGTGTTTATGCGGAGCATGGCTGTACGTTTTTATAGCGACTGGGCCGGGCTAAGTTACTTAGTTAGGCCTGCATGTATAACGTTTATGCCTATTAAAAGTAGAGTCGACTCCGAAACACAACCCGAACGCCGAACGCAAAGATATAACTGTGTATAATAAGGAGCCGAGCGGCCCGGGGTAAGGCCTATACCGGTACATGCAATAAGGAAATTTGTTCTATATAACTGTTGTTAGTGTTAACGTTCGGAGCCAATACTAGAGGTCTGTCTACAGCCCAGTAGGCCTAGGTCAAAATCTCTTCAGTATGTTTTCAGGCTTGTTCTTAAGGAGTCACGTCATGTAATGCTGTGTTCTGTTTATCGAATTATAGCAATGACTTTGTTTTATTAACACGGTGTAGGTCTATTGTATCTTTCAATTCACGTGTCAGGGAAGTGCACGGACACACCAACATGCACAGAAACCAGGGAACAAGTAACTCCGGCCGGGACGATAACCAGTACGGACGTGTTTGGGTCGCTGGTGCGGTTAGGGAACAAGGTAGACTCTACATTGATCAGAGAGACAGCCCGTGACAGACCGTTGACAACATCCATGACATCGGCCAGAACCGTAGGCTTAACACTAGCCAAGAATGAGCTGGGCGGCCACAAGAATTCATCGATCAGAATAAGAGCCCGGGATAGCCCATCCACAGCATCAGCCAGAACCGGTGGGCTAGTCGAGAATGAGCTGTGTGGCTAAGACAATACATCGATCAGAATGACAGCCCGTGATAGCCCGTCGACAGCATCAGACAGAACCCTGGGCTAGTCAAGAATGAGCTGGGTGCCCAAACGAATACATCGATCAGAATGACAATTTTAGCCCGGATAGCCCGTTGACAGCATCGACCAGAAACCTACGCTAGCCAAGAATGAGCTGAGTTAAAGAGAAAACACTGATGCTGCCAGAGAAAACCTTTTAGAAATATGTAGATAGGGTAGGAAAGTCCGTTTGCATTGACTTCTATAGTGTATTTTATAGCTGCTCTTTCAGAATCTGCCGTCAACCAAAAATTCATGTCTGGCGACTTTTTGTTGGTTTATGTGATGGAGGGTCACATATATATTTTGTTATGATCCCAATACCGTATTTGCAACTTACAATGTACCAGTGATAATGTTTCACTATAATTCGCATTTAACAACTTTGAATCAACTGTATTTGGGGGGGGGGGGGGGGGAGGGGAGGGGGTAGACGTAATGAAATCAGACCGGATGCCAATCTGAAAAGTGGAGTCATTCATAGCTTTAAACTTTAAAAGCACAAATGGAAAATGCTCTTTATACTTCTCCAGTCACTGTGTGGTCGATTTCTGCACACTTTTAAAGTTTGTACCTAGACTGGTAAAACTTATTGCATTTATATCCACGCAGGAATAACGTATTGTGTAGAGAATTGAATATTATGTAATTTATTTCAAAGCACTGATGCACCTCTTGTCACCAGTTTATATTGTTTTTGCAGGAATACAAAATGTACATGTACATGTACGTGGTGGTGGTGTTTAAAAGACTGATTGCCAAATTGCTAACAACATATTATTGTCATAGGCAGGTTATAGGACAGCAAATTCAAACCTCAGCTTTCGGCCTGCATTGTATATAGTTTACTCTAATGAATTTATGGCTCTGCTTTTAAAAAAGTGTAAATTTCTATTGATTCCCAATGTTATATATTTTAGATCATGGTTGAGGAATTTGTTCATTCATGCTTGTGAAACTATGTGGGTGTGGTATCCTAGCTCTTTTCCCCTTGGGATTCTTATTGTCCTTCACATTATAAAACAATGTGTTCTTTTGTGTGTGTGTCTGTGTGTGTGTTTTTTTTTTTTCGTAGGACATGCTGTAAATTGTCAGAGGTCATGATTAACCCGAATTGATACTCTTCTTGTATTTGCAGTCGTATAGATGTATCTATGGTGCTTTCAAATTGCAGAACAAAAAAAAGGCACTCGTATACAAACAAAGATAAGTTAATTAAAGTACTCGACGTTATAAATGTGAAGTGAAGTCGAGAAGTGTAAAGCTTATCCTCTCCCACGTATCATACCAGCAATATAATGTATGTTTTCTGTGACAATACCAAAGGTCCTGTTTAATGAAATTGTTCTCCTGCCCTTTGTAGTTGCTTTTAGGACAAATATGCTTTAAAAGAAACAAAAAAAAAAACCCAACAACAACAACACCAAACAAACTCGCAAATATGTGGAAAAAGTTCCTCATACTACTTAAGTAACGTACTTGACTTCTGCCTATCTTAAGACTGACACAATTACTGTATCTCATCCATGCAGGAATTATTTCACAGAGAATTAGAAATTTTGTTATGTATTTCAAAAGCCTGATGCACCTCTTGCTATTTCATATCATCTGTACAGAGATGTGTGATGGTGTTTCAAGAACTGCTTGGTACACAAATGACACATATTGTGGGAAAAAAAAATTAGTGAACAAATGAAAATATTTTGTTAAGAATATTTGACAGATTATAACATGAGTATACAAACCTCACCTTTAGATTGTAAAAATTAAGGTGAATAAATACACTATTTCTGTGAATTTGTGAAAGAGCAAATTTCTATGGTTTTCAGTTATTGAGTGATATTTCATGAAAAAATATTGGTGAATTTCTTGTACATGTGAAAGTTTGTTTGCCAAATCCGATAAGTCCATTTTTGAAGATTTTGAAGAACGGTCTCTGTCATAAAGTACAAAATAATACATGTACCATTTAAATGATATATTGGTCACTGCATATAAAGGTACATTTTTGAAGTTATGGTCAAAAGAAGCAAAAATTTTCTTATTATTCTCTTTATTTTTCTTGACCTTTGATCGCAAATATCTCCATTTGGCAAATATGGACTTATCGGTTTTTGCGAACAAACTCTTCATGTACACGTTTGTATTCATGCTTGTGAAACTGTGTGTGCATGGGTGTGTTATCCTTGCTTTTTTTTCCCCAGTGTCAACGATAATGTATGACATGCTTATGTATTGCTAATATGTAGGTTTTGTACGAATGTTTGACTGATGAGATGAAATTCAGTTCAATTCATTTCATTTCAAATGAGTTTGTGATGCACATTTTCAATGCAGATATGTACAAATGTACCTTTAAGAATGGTGCCAGTGAAGCAACTTACCAGCACTGCGTGTGAAACACACAGAAAATACACAGACATCAATTCACATACTACATTCTAAGAAAAAAAAAAAAGGTTCTTTTGAGCACCATTAAATGGTTCTCAGCACTGTCACAATAGCGACACCTTTTTTGGAGCCTGTGAGAACCTTTTTAAATGGTGCCTGTCAGCACCTTTTAACATTGGTGCCCATTAGAACCTTTTCCAATGAAATGGTTCTCATGAGCACCTTTTGAAAAGAGTCAAAAAGGTGCCCATCTTTAGTCAAAAAGGTGCCCATGGGCACCTTTCAAATGGTACCCACGAGCACCATTTCATCGGGAAAAAGGTTCTAATGGGCACCTTTTGCAAAAGGTGCCGACAAGCACCATTTAAAAAAGGTTCTCACGAGCACCAAAAAGGGTGTCGCTATTGTGACAGTGATGAGAATCATTTAATGGTGCTCAAAAGAACCTTTTTTTCTAAGAGTGTATGTAATAACGTACCGGTATTATCTTCCTGTAGGTATTGTATTTTTTCTATATGTATTTTTCTAGCCCTATACTATTTCACGTTGTCAACGTCTGGGCCATACCTTATGTCGGTATTACTGTCTTCGCGAGCGAGCGAAGTGAGCGAGCGCTTGAGAAAATTATGTATACATTATCCTACAAGATATAATACTGTTCAGCTCTCTTACCTGTCTGGAGACGGGCGTACGAACGTCATGTAATATGCCAAAATTGATACGATCACATTTACGCTTCCTCCAATTTTTCCCCCTCAAATTTCGGGGGGGGGGGGGGATGATTGTACAGGTCATCGCCCCTCCTCCATTTTTTTTTTTTTTTTTTTTGGGGGGGGGGAGGGGGGGGGGGGGGATTCATCCCCCCATCCCCCGGGATATACGCCCATGTTCTAGACATAATATATATAACATACATCGAATGTCAAACTCCTTCTGAGCAATGATCAAACATATAATTTGACTGATCTATAAAAAAAAAAATGTTTGTTTTGCAGTTTCTAGGCATGAAAGTTTCAGTACCGAATATACGCTCCCACTCCCCCCCCCCCCCCCTCTACACGTGGTGTCAAATAGATATACCGGTTATCATTGAAAAACCCACATCGATTTTACTAAGACTCAACTTGGCTATAAAAAAAAAAATCAATATTTAGCATACGCCACCAGTTGTACTTTGCTTAATTTGAAAGTAAAACAAATAACCCGGAAGACAAACAAATATTTACATGTGGAAAATACGTTGCTCTTTTCCGTGCAGTCGTTGCTCAGAAATGATATCATCTATTGTGACATACATAAAGATTGATAAAGGAGCCCTTTAATGTTAGTAGGAGAAAATGAAATACTGCAATTTCGCTGTTTCAATTTGATACACTTATTGCATTGCAATTTCTTTTTTTAGATTCTTATAGTTACTTCGATTTCGTGGTATTTCAGTTCTTTACCAAAAGAAAGAAACAAAGGAAAAGGCTGAGCCAGTTGTTAGAAGTTTGAGTAGAACTAATGTACATAATGAGGCTAATGTTCAGGAATAGAGAGTGCATCGAGAGACTTGATTATATCTATTGAGACGTCATATTCATACATAATAAATCCCCTCATTTCAAAGACCTAGTTTTTAGACGAGCAATATATAATGTAACGGTTAACTGCAATTACAATGAGTTTTTGTTTAGAAAATATGATTGGTGACTGGGTTAGAGACTGTTACAATCGGTAATTGTCAACCCTTTTACGGCAGTCAGTCGTATGCAAATCCCTCACACAAACGACCTATATTCAGGGCAGATTCCTTTTTAGTGTTATTTCCTCTATAGTCAAATTTCTTGAAACCCTGACATAAATATGTGTGACTCTTACATGATGACAGTTAGTGTGATTCTATGAAAAAGCAAACAACTCCTGAACAGACTTAACATGAGCACTTTCAACTAATAAGCGAAATACCCAATCTTTGTTTGTTTTACAGGTGTACTTGGGTCTTGTGATAATCCTGATCATGTGTATCATGGTCATTGGGACTCGAGTGAAACCAACTTTGGGTCCAGGTTAATTCTCACCTGTGTAGAAGGTTATGTTATCAATGGCAGCGCGACACTGCAGTGTGTGGGACTACCTGGTTGGTCAACTTACTTTCCGGTTTGGAATGCTTCAGTCCCGTCCTGCTTGAGAGTCGGTATGTGGTAGAAAGGCATCTACCGCTTGCTATGGTTTTTAAATAACTTAAGAATATAGTGTTACAACAGCTGTTGAGAGAAGATTAATGATAGAGGAATGAAGATTAGATATCAACATGTTCTACCATGTGGCAAGTTATGGCCCTGTGCAGGTACATATATGGGTGCACGTCACGAGACCGACACCCACGAGTCATACAGCCCAAGAGTCACACAGCCCATCAGTTCGACACTAAGCCAACAAGGCCCACGAGACCGACACATTACGCTCCGTGTTGTATCTGTCGAACTCGTGGGCTGTTTTCACTTAGTGTCGGTCTCATGGGCTTTATTTGCCTAGTGTCGAACTCATGGGCTGTATGACTCGTGAGCTGTATGACTGATGGACCTGTTTTCAATGTCGAACTCGTGGGCTGTATGACTCGTGGGTGTCGGTCTTCTGGGATGACCCCACATTATATAGGCCCTTTACAAGAAAAGGCAGACATTCATTACCATTGCTCCGTTTGGACCAGGCATGTGTATGTACTAACATTATGTCTTCCTTACATCTGAAGGTAATTGCAGTGAGATTTTCGTTCGAGGGAAATTTCTCGACTGAAAAAAAAAAATTACTTTGTATTGTTGGGAGGTCGAATCCTTCCATGTTCCCAAAGTACAAAATAAGGAAGTATGTATATTCTGCATTGATCGAAAGAAGACATTTCTTTCGAAATCATCAAACTGATTCAATTTATCTATGAGCTTTTGATCAGCACAGAAGATCGATACACTTGTTTTTCAAAACAGCCAGAAAATGATAAAACTGTCCTTCGATAGATATTGTTTCAAGCCAATTGTCTTGTGATTCATTCTCGAAATTAATTGATGTGTGGCGAATTTCTCTTTCGGGTCATAATGGTCACCAGCGAAGGTTGCATGGAAAAGACATATCTTTCAAAATCATGAACATGATGAAACTGACGCAATATATCAATCAGCTTTTGAAGGAAAGAAACTTGATACCCTTGTCTCGAAACATCTAGGGAATGATAAAGCTGTCCTTTAATCATTGTTTCAAGCCAATGGTTTCGCGATTCATTCCCGAAAGTGATTGATGTGTGGCGTATTTCTCTCTCAAGTCATAATGGTCATGAGACAAACGTTGCATGAGAAAGAAATTCTTTTGAAATAGTAAACCGACGCAACTAATCAATCAGCTTTATATCAGCAAACTTGATAACCTTGTCTCGAAACATCCAGAGAATGACACAGTTGTCCTTTAATCATTGTCTTTAATCAAGCCCATTGCTAGAGTTTCATTTACGAAAAAGATTGATGTGTGACGTACATCTCTTTCAGGTCATAATGGTCCTAAGACTAACGTTGCATACATCCTGGGAGCGCTTCTTTTTGTAATTAGCGCACTCTCAATAGTATCCATTGCCTTCTGCAAACAACTACAAAAACGGTGAGTCGAAAACTACCAAGCATAAAAATAAAGAAGGAAACAATAACAAGAAACATTTGTTCGTAATATTTGGTTGAAAGGACGATGGGTTTCGGAGAGGCATCCAATAACAGTAATGATTTTATGGCACTTAATTAGATTGTATACTCATAAATATCGTGTGTAACGTGTTTCGATGTACACGGAAGCAATATTGTTTCTGTATAGTTGTGTATGAGCGAGAAAGGCATTCATGCAAAATAATCTTTCAGCTAATAATTTTATTGTCATTCAAAGAAATGCAAATTTCAATGGGCACAAAGGAGAAATTTGTTATTCCTTTCTAAATACAAACAACGTTATCTATGTATATGTGACCCTGCACCTCAAAACAAACAAAAAGTCGCCAGACACGAATTTTTAGTTAAGACCATATTCTGAAAGAGCCGACTTTAAGCTTTAAAATGATGTATAATTCAAATCAAATGGACTCTCCTAACCTATCTAAATATTGGAAAGAAAGCACAAACTCAGGAAAAGTGTGAACTGAGAAAAGAGGCTCTGAAGTATAACAGTGTCTATTCAAGCGCTTAATCTTTACCAAATCGTGCTGGCTGTGCGATGAATGGGACAAAAAACAGGAAGTAAACCACTAGAGTAACAACAATGAAGAGATTATTAGATTAAAGTGAAATTAATCATGCCTCATTAACACAATCTGTCCATAGTTAATGCCAACTTTCAAAGCAGTAGCATTATCCTTTCAAAAGTTATTTGAGTTGAAAGTGAAGAGTGTCACAAGGTTTTTCAGAAATGAAAAAGGGATTCTAAAGACACACCTAATCACACTTTTCTACCAATAATGTTCGAGATAAACTGCTAAAAAAAACACACACTTTCCTGCCCGTTTTATGATACCAAATTTTAGCATAATGTAAAAGAAGACCCGCTCTTTCAGAAAAAATGAAAAAGTCAAGTTCGGCTAGGTTGACCCATTTCACTTATTTTCAGTCCTCACACAAAATCAGTGTGTGCGACTTTATGTTCGTTTTGAGGTGCACGGTCACATATATTGATTTTGCTAGAAAAATTATTATATGACTAACTCGGCTTTTTTCTTTGAAATCTATCAAGTGTAATAGTTATTCTAATTAGTCAATGTCAACTTTCATCTCCTCTTTTTTTACATCAGACGGCATAGGCGGTTAGAAGTTTCAGATCAGTCTAATGGCCACACGAATGGCGGGCAGTTGCAGCATCCGAGAGAGACCGGTCGTGGTGTCTCATTGAACCCTGCCACTGCTGACTCTGGCACAGGGAGTCGTCCTTTCCCTGGCCATCCGGGCAACAGACCTGGAACCCTTTCAGCTCATCAGGAGAACCCATATCACATCTCCCAAGACATCACGGAGGTAGACATGACGTCCTGTCATGGTGCTGGAGTAGAGGGAATTTCTCTTCATCCACGTCAAGAATATCATAGTTTACAGGAAACATCTACAGCTCAAGACGAATGTTATCAGGACCATGACTACCACGGCAATGACCGCACGACTGACAGGATGACAAGCGGTGCCGCCAATCCATGCGGAAGAGCCCACCTGTTTGATGAGCGTTGCTACAATTCGCTGGACTTTGGCGTTGGGCCTGACGGTGTTTGCACTCGCACACAGGATTGGAACATTCCCAAACCACATCCCCAGCGAGGCAGACATGCTGATAAATCTGACCTGAAAAGGACACTGGCCAGCCAATATGCCAAGTCATGCAACTCTAGCGGATTTGCACAGGCGGAAGAAACTGACATCTCCAAGGAGAGTGAGGACGAACACGTCAATCATGACTCCGACGACGGCGGACCACAAAAAGACAATCCTGTTCGGTCATCGCAGCCTACTGTCTCCTCTAAAAGAAAACATACTGGGCTCCCCTCATTGAAAGTAGGTTCTTCAAAAGTAATGTCCTCTGAAGAGGTCTTTTATTATCAAGTAGAACCTGATAATGATACTGATACCTGCAAAGCACCTCTGTATGCGAAGGTAGATAAAACACGAGGAAAAAGCAAGTTATGATTGAAGCACTAAAAACATAATGTCACAAACACACACACGCACACGCACACACCCACACACTCATATGAATGTGTGTGTCGTCGCACGTGCTATGTCCGCGTATGTGCGTGTGTGTATGTACGTAGGTAGGTATAATAGGTATTGCAGTTTCATGTATCTGGATTCTCTACTTGCAGTACATAACGGCACTCGCGTTGTCCATCATAATCTTGTTGGGAAGCAGATGTTTCTCGAAATATGGAAGTTGAACAAGTATACAAATGATAAGGTTTAAAGGTCCAATAGAATTCATTGTGTCTATTATACCAGTAGTCAATGGTGCTGCGTGCTTTTTTCTTTTCCGTTGTTGTTTTCCTCTTTCTTTAGCAATTTTTTTTTTGTATATTAAGATTAAGAGGTTTATGAGTAGCTTTATAATTGGTGTTGTACTATATTCGTATTACATTATAAAGATAGGACCTCATCCCCGTCAAGCTCTACTTATGTATTGCTTTATCCTGTGTTCATAAAAATACAGTATGCCTTAATATATTGTTTTGATTCATAAGTCATTACAGACTGATGCTGTTATGAAAATGACATTTCTTGTTTTAATTTATGTGTTAAACTCTTTTTTTATTTGCATACTCTGTATCTGTATTCATTTGTAATTGCATTTGGAGAAAGATATGCAGAAAAAAAACAAAAACCAAACCAAACCAAACAAGGGTCCGAATTCACGAGTTGGTACAATTGAAGCCGGGGTTTAAACATTGAACAATTTGTATAGAGCGCCAAGTGTTGCATGGCCTATTTCTTTACGAAATCAGTCATTTCGTCGATGAAATGATAATTTCGTAACGAAGTGATCATTTCTATGAAAATAACCGATGTCGTAATGAAATAGGCCATGCGAGACTTGGCGCTCATGGTCCGTTACATGATTACGTGATAGATTAAGTGCGGCGATATTTCCACGAAGGAATTTCATAATAGTACATTACAATGAAATGACTGATACCCAGTGAGCAGCATTGTTTCTACAGCTCTTTTTAAAAGAGTTCATATACTTTAAACTTCGATTTTCAGAAGGAAGAGAGTTGCAAACATCGGTTGCGGTGTGTATGATTGATTTCAGAGCCATCACCGTTTTAGGATTATGTAAATTAAATTTATCAGATTGTCTTGCGGAATGAAAGTGTGTGCCCTTGTTTAACCGAAATGACGAGAAAAAGGAAGATTACAACTAACCATTATGTAACTTAGAGTAAGTTTTGCAAAACACAAAAACAATGTAATTCACTTTTATTGTTTTCAATTCTGCAAATAAAGGATGTGGATTGTCTGAGCTGGTGCATATACGGAAATGTTCTTTCGTACAAGTACTATACTCTCAAAGATTCTTTTTTGTAGCCCCCCCCCCCCCCAAAAAAAAACAAAACAAAACAAAACAAAAACAAAAAACAAAAAAAAAACAAGAACACACACATACACAAATAAAAAGAAGAACAAAAACAAAAACAACAGTAACATAATAATTGGGCTTATAGAGAAAACCAACGTTAAGAGACTCTTTATCAGAGATGTATTGCACATGAGCTTTACACTTCATATTTTCATTAATGCATTTCAAGAAATTTAGTACTTTCTCTTTGGTTCTGACATCCTTGGTAACAAGTGATAATACAGATAAAGTTGTGGCAATGGCGAGGTGTATTCTCCTCTCCAGATGGGTGATCTTGAAATTCATGTTGCGTTTTCTGAAAATCTAAACGAACGGTTAGATCCTAAGAAACTCTTATTCATCTTCACTAGTCAATGATGTCATTAATGTGTACAAGAATAATATATGTTAGATATTACCAAAATGTCAAGTTAAACTAAGACTTTATGTAATTACATTTAAAGCACTTTCGGATTATTCTTTATATGTAGCTCTTTTCCAAAACTATCAAGTTTTTTTATTTGTCATTTTATTATTGATATGGAATCTATACCACTACATAGTTAAGCAAAGAATACACAACGAATGCGGTATGATTGACATTACATTAACATATAAAAAGATTATTCAAATTAGACTTTTGAGGGCTACACAGTAC